>NC_133666.1:20589623-20889623 GCF_037893015.1 Macrotis lagotis
GAAAACTATCATTGCATGTAGGAAAAATAAACTATTTTTAAAAGAAAAAAAAAGTTTGCACTCAATGTTTTTTGAAACTCATCTGTTGCAAAAAACAAGGTCCATAAGTCTGTAGCTGAAGAAGTGAGACCATTTATCTCCTAGCAATAGAAATAAGAAAGGGAAAAAAGAAAGGGAGAGATAAAAAAAAAATCAAACATTTAAAAATACAACAGGGGGAAAAACTGTTTGGAAGGGGATACAAACAGAGGAAACTGGTCACTGGTTAAATTTAACATATGCTTAAAAAGCAAAATAAATAACAAAAGTCCACAGGTTCGCATACAAACTCTTTGTGTCTGCATCTTGAAATGTTTGTGTTTGTTGACAGTTTTAAATTTCATAATAAAGTATCAGTGGGTTGAAAAAGCACTTCCTTCTTGGCAGAGGCAAGAGCTACTGGTATGAGACATCAAACTTATGTGTTGGTTGATTTTTGCCAAATTGCTTTTCTTTTTTTCTTTTTTTGTTTGTGAGACAATTGGAGTTAAGTGACTTGCCTAGGGTCATACAGCTAATAAGTGTCAAGTGTCTGAGGTTAAAATTGAACTCAGGTCCTCCTGACTCCAGGACTGGTGCTGCCCCTCTCTCCTTTCTTTCTTTTTTTATTCTTTGTTTCAAGAGATGCCTTATGGATAGAGGACTGGGGAAGGACTTGTTTGGAAATAAAGGTGATGTAAAAACAAAAGATCAATGAAAAAAGGTTTTGACAGAAAAAAAGTAAGGTCCACTTATACCTTCTCATACCTTATCAACTACTTCATCTCCCAATTCAATTTCAGCTAAATGCCTCTACTAATGTCAGATTAGTAACCATGCCACATTCATCTTCTTAGAGACCTAGGGGACTCTTCCTGAAAGACTGATATACAGGATCTCTCAAGCAATCACTAAACACTTATCAAACTTCTACCGTGGTCCAGGTCTTGTGCTAAAAGGGGCAAAAGACAGGGCTGGCTCTCAAGGAGCTTCTAATCTAATGAAGAAGATGAGATACAAACAAATATATTCAAAACAACATTTATACAGGAAATATGAGAAATAATTAACAAAGTTTTTGGAGGAAGCTTCTTGTAGAAGGTGTCTGTTTCATGGACTTGAACCTAGGTCTTCCTAACAAGGAGGGCCCTCTATGCCATATTGCCTCCCATACAATCCTCATATATCAATTCAAATATAATGAAAAAATGAGCAAACTTTAATATTTAAATATCTGATCTCTTAGGAAATGGCTGAACAAATTGTGGTATGTGTATGTTATGGAAAGAAACCAGGAGGAATGGAAATTCAGAGAAACCCAGAAAGATTTGCATGAACTGATGCAGAGTGAGATGAGCAGAACCAGAAGAACGCTGTACACCCTAACAGCAACATGGGGATGATGATCAGTCTTAATGGACTTGCTCATTTCATCAGTGAAACAGTCAGGGATGTTTTTAGGGTATCTGCGATGGAGAATACCATTTGTATCCAAAGAAAGAATTGTGGAGTTGAAACAAAGACCAGAGACTATTACCTTCAATTTTAAAAAAAGTTATCTTATTATATAATTTTGCTATCTCTTATATTTTAATTTTTCCTTCAGGATATGATTTCTCTCTCAACACATTCAATTTTGATCAATGTATAGAACAGAAACAATGTAAAGACTATCAGACTGCCTTCTGTGGGGGATGGGGGAGGGAAGCGAGATTGGGGGAAGAATTATAAAATTCAAAAAACAAAAAAATTTTAAAAAAGGAAATAACTGATCTCAGGTAATAGATGATGACAACAAGATGATTTCCCCATTATGTCAAGTCAGGTTTTATACTGAGGACTGAGTAGAAAGACTTCTATATTTCAAATAATGACTGGACTGGAGCTGGTGTCTACAAAGCTATTTGGAGTTTTCATTAGTTTTCCTCCAAATAATTACTCAACCCTTGAATGAAAGATTAAATGACGATCAATCATCAAGTATTTATTGAGCATTGACAAGGAGTATGATTTTCTGGGTCTTAGAGCTTTAGGGGAAATATTAAGATTATATACCTCGGGTCCCTATTTTCCTACAAAGCTGAGAAGGTCATCAGAGAACCCAATGGACTTTGAATTTCTGGCAGGGTCATATAAATATATCTTGGAAAATAGAAGTACTCAGGCAAATTGACTAAGAAGTCCGAGGATATCTTAGCGCAATGGCCTGGCCTTAGGCTTTGCTGAAGCTTAAGGCTAAGGTCAAGTAATCCCCAGGTAAATCCATCAATCCATCTTATTTGAAATGTGTTTCTATATTGGGAAATCTGATTGGTTTTACTTTGCACTTAAAGGGAAGTGTTTTAATAAATATTTGGTATTGAATTTATGAAATTGAATTGTCCTAGGCCTCAGTAGGCATCTCTTTCAGGATAACACTGAGTCAAATGAACTTATATATACCAGCTATGTTGGGGTAAAGGGTGGGAGGTGAGAGAATAAGAAATAGGAATTATGGAATCAGAATTAGATCTGGAAAAGACCTTAGAGGTCAGTGATTCCAATTCCTTCATTCTTGAGAATAAAATTTCAGTCTATCTCTAGAATGGAATCAAATTGTTGAAAGGAACCTAAAAGGCCAGTTAAGTTCATTTGAGGAAACTGAGACCCAGAGAAATGAAATGATTTGTTTGGGGTTATACAGCTAATAAGTTAGTATAAAGGGGCAGTTAGGTGGTGCAATGGATGGAATGTCAGGCCTGAAGTCAGGCAGCAGTCAGGCCCGAAGTCAGGCTGATTCATCTCCCTGAGTTTAAATCTGGCCTCAGGCACTGACTAGCTATGTGACTGGGCAAGTCACTTCACTCCTATTTAATCTCAGTTTCCTCATCTGTAAAATAAGTTGGAGAAAGAAATGGCAAATCACTCTAGAATCTTTGCCGAGAAAACCCCCAGTTGGATCATTGGGGACTGCCTGAAAAATAACTCAACAACAACAAAGCTAGAATAAATTTATAAGATCACAAGTCATTCCCCAATTGATAAATGATCAAAGGAAATGAACAGACAATTTCCAAATGAAGAAATTACAGATATATATATATATATATATATATATATATATATATATAATAATAATATAATATAAAAATGTTCCAAATCACTATTGATTAGAGAAATGCAAATTAAAATAACAATGAAGTATCATGTTCACTCCTATTTGATTAGCCAAAATGAGAAAAAGGGAAAATGATCAATGTTGGAGGAGTTGTGGGAGGATTGGGACATTGATGCATTGCTGGTGGAGTTGTGAAAAGATCCAACCTTTCTGGAGAGCAATATGGAACTATGCCCAAAGAGCAATAAAAACTGTTCATACCCTTTGACCCAGAAATCCAATTCTAGGTCTATATCCAGAAGCAGTTATAGAAAATGGGAAAAGTCCTGCATGTTCCAAAATATCCATAGCAGCTCTTTTTGTAGTGTCAAAGAATTGGAAATTGAGGGAATGCCCATCCATTGGGGAATGGCTAACCAAGTTGTGGTACATGAATACTATGGAATATTATTGCTCTATAAGAAACAATAAATGGTCGGACTCTAGAGAAGCTTGGAATGACTTAGGGGATCTGATGCTGAGCGAAGGGAGCAGAACCAAGAGAACAATGTACACATCAACAACATTATGAGAAGCAGCTCCTCTCAACAGTCCAGAGACCTAGGACAATTGTATTTGACTGGCTATGGACCATATTATCCCCATCCAGAGGAAGAAAAACAAAATACAACAACACACAGAAAAAAAACCTCAACCCTTCAGAATCTGATAAACACTTTATATATATATATATATATATATATATATATATATATATATATTATTTCTTATGTATCTCCCTTAATCCTAATTCCTATGGTGAAAATTACTTATTTGTAAACAAGTTTATCAAAATATGTATGTAAAATGCTGAATGCTGAGGGGAGGGGGGTGAGAAGGGAGGGTGGAGGGAAATTTTGTAACTTGGAAATATGCATGTGCATATGGATGAACAATAATTAATAAGATAAAAGCTAGAATAATGATTTGAGCCCAAGTTTTCCTGATAGTACTAAGTCCAGTATTTTGCGTAGCATACCAAACTCTCTTCCATTGAGTGGCTTTAGTCTTATTTGGAATATAAGATTATAGAAGGTTGGCTCTCCTCTCTCTCTCTCTCTCTTTCTCTCTCTCTCTCTCATACACACACACACACACACATACACACACACACACACACACACACACACAGACACACACATATAAAGACACAAAACCTTGTGACCCACTACAGTGATACATAGTGTTCAACACGTAGCAGCCCAACTCAGCAAACATTTAGGAGGTGCCCACTTTTCTAGACACCGTGTGCAAGATACTGGCTAGCAAGGGCTTGAGCAACTCATTGATTGACAAGAAACAGCTGGAGAAAAATACAAGGCCATATGTGTTCAAATTCCAGGTTGTGTAGCCCAAAGAGTAAATGACATCAGTGGCTGCCTGAATAGCTGGGGAGGATTTCATGCACATGGTGGGAAGTCTTGACTCTGAAATGAAGGGCAGGTGTAGAACTGGTCGAGAGGAGGGGGGGGGATGTTCTGGACTGGAGGGCTGTAACAGCTGTAACCTTTCCCATCCTCAGCACACTCAAATGAAAAGAGCAAGTCCTGGATTCAGGAGGCCTAGGTTTTAGTCCCAGCTTTTCTCCCACTTTGTGGGGTAACTTTGTACAAATTGCCTCTCCTCCCTGAACCTCAGTGTCTCCTCTTTGGAAAACGAAGAGGCCGAAGGAAGGCAATGACCTCCAAGGGCCCTTGCAGTCTAGTAGTTGGGTGATTTTCTCTGTGACCCAGCTTGGCAGCGTTACTAAGACAGGATTGTATGTGTGTGCAGGAATGTGGTCGGAATACCATTTCAATATATCTCCATACACATTCCATCTAATAATAACACTGGTACACATTCCATCCAAAAGGGAATGGCAGCCTCCCTGGCTTCCAAACAAGAACAGAAGCCAAGATTCACTGCAAAAATTGCACAGGCATGCTATTTTTCAGTTGAGCAATGGTCAAATCATCCCAGCACCAAACTGGGAGTGGGAGCCACTCGGCAAATGACTCATTGTGTGAGTTAAGAAGTTGAGTAACCTCTCTGTCTGTTGGAACTAATAATAATGGCCTCACTAAGGTGTTATGGAAAATAATTAAAGTTGCTTAAGTGCTTTGAGATCTGGGGTGTGGGGGGGATGGCGCTTTCCGAGCCTATAATTACACAGTGTAGTGGGTCGGGCAGGCTTGCTTCCTCCGCCGGGCTCTTTACAGGTGTGCAAAATGACAGCGTCTTTGTCCTTTTTGTGGTACAATTGTTTTATTTATCCACTAACCCAAGTGGCCTTAAACAGAAAATGAAAGCCACAGTGGCAGGAAGGATTTGGAAGGCTGGAGGCAGCTAGGGTATAGGGAAAAGGGATCAAACTTGGAATCAGAAGATTACAAGAAGACATCAAGTTGCAGCTCCTCTGCTTCTTGTGTGATCTGGGGCAAGAGGCTTCACCTCCCAGGGTCTCAGTTGAGCCCATTAATAAAATGATGGGGTGGGATTAGAATGGAGACTCTTAACCTTTGTGTGTGTCATGGGTCCCTTTGGCAGTCTGGTACTACCTTTGGACTCTGGAACAAAGTGTGTAAGATGGAAAGGAATGGGCCAGATGGCTTCTGAGGTGACCTTCTGGCCCGAGACCCATGATTCCCACCCCCTTCCTCATCGGTTAAACAAAGGGCTGGGATCAGATGATATCTAAAGTCACTTCCAGTTCAAACATTCTATGATCATTGGACTCTGGGAGCAGAGTATGCTCTGGGTGTTCCTTGTTTTGACACACATTGGTCTGGGTTCCTCTCGTGGTTCTGATCACAGTCCCAAATAGTTTTGCAAACTAACCAGGAGTCTGGTCTTTGCCTTGCTGAAGGTTTGGTAATTTCTTGTTTGCAGTCTGTGCTCTTCCCCCCAAAGCTTCTCAGCCTGCAGGTACCAGACCCTTCTCTTGATTCTAGTTGGACTTGGGAAAATACCAGCCTTGAAATTCTTTAGAGGACTCCACAGCAGGAGATGTAATCACTATGCAGAATAGAGGCTGGGATTGGGCAGAACAAGAGAACAGATGCTAGGAAGGTGGTGAGACAGGACAACCTGGGAAGCTCTCTAGGGAAGGAGGAACCACCGGAAGCCACAGGCTGGCTAGAGAACAAAGGAGCAGCCCTTCTAGGTCAACACAGGATGCAAATCCATCCCCACCCACCAGTGGGAAAACATTTGAAAGTCTACTGACATTAAGAGTGGGCAAGGGTAACATAAGCCTCTTGTGTTGTTAGAACTGATGAAAGGGACAAATACACTTTCCCTTTTAAGTCCACAGGACTTAAATGTTTGTTTCCAAATTATAGATGATAGAGTTTGAGCTGAAAAAAGAAACCACAGAGCTTTGGTTCTTCTCTCTCCTTCACCTCTATTTTCTTGAGTTCCAGCAAGGTGAAATGACTTGATCGTCAGTGGCAGAGATGAGTTGGGACCCAGGGCCTCTGAAACCCATCCAGTTCTGTGTCACAGCCCCAGCTGCACCCATATGGTTTTCTGACTACACCTGAATATGACCATTGGGACACAAATATTACGTTTGTGATCTAAGAACCTAGAGGATGTTGGGAAAGGAAGTAATTTTAATCTTTTGTCAAAAGCCCACTCTCATGTTTTGTTTTGACAAAATTGCATATATTTGCCAGCTGATTTGCTTTGAATAAGAAGTGGGAGCTTTGCATTGAAGTGTGATGTGATGGAAAAGAATCCTGGAAACAGAGTCAAGGGCCATGGTCAGAATTCCAGTTCTGCCACTTGCTACTTGCTTGGTCTTTGGCAAGTCTTCACCTCCCAGACCCTCAGTTTCCTCTTCTGTAAAATGGGGGGGGGGGGAGGGAGGAATGGACTAAATAACCCCTAAGGTCCCTTCCTGCTCTAATTCTTTGATCCTAAGTCATTATCATTAGTTATTGCTAGTAGCTTCCTTTTTTCCCTCTTCCCTCCTAGGGCCTCCTCTCAGCTTGAAGAATTCCTGCCCAATCTTTAAAGCAAAAGCTGTTTTTTTTTTCCGGAAGTCTGTTGGGACCCCCCCCCCCAAGTTGTTAATTACCTTTTCTCATGTCAGACCTCCAGGAACTTAGTTTATTCTGCTCTTCTGCCTTTCTTCTGTACTATTTTGTACTCTAGCTAGTTCTATAAAGTTTATACTAATGACTTTTTTTCTGTTGGTGAATTCTCATTTATCCTGTCTACATCTTTTTTGGACATAGTTGTTTGTATATTGCCCCCCCCCATAATACATGATCTCCCCAAGAGCAGAGACTGTCTTTTCCCTTTCCTTGTATTACAGGGCTTAGCACAGTGGAGTGTAGTAGGTAGTTTAGTCAGTCTTGTTGACTTGCATTAGGGCTTTAATCTGACCTATAAATTCCATCAGTACAGTGGTCCTTTCTTATCTAAACTTCAGATTTATACCATTCTTTCCTTATCAGTTGTTGTTATTCAGTTGTTTCAGATGTGTCCAACCCTTTGTGACCCAGTAGTCTGCCATTTCCTTCTCTAGCTTATATTACAAATGAGAAAACTAAAAGAAACTGAATGAATAACTTCCCCAGGTTCATACAACTAGTAAGAGTCTGAATCTGGATTTGAACTCAGGTCTTCTGGATTCTAGGCTTGTTGCTCTGTCCACTCTAGTGCCACCTAGCTGCCTATGCCACCACCAGAGTCTAAATAGCATTGTCACAACTTGTGTGCTAGAATGTGCTTAACCTCTCTAGTCTCCTTTCCTCATCTGTAATTTGAGGGTTGAAACTAGAAAACCTCTTAGGTCCCGGCCATCTCTTGAGTGATGGTTCCATTCTCCAAATACAACAGACATAATTGATGCATTTATGCTTGTTGCACTGAACTGTATTGAGTTATTTTTAATGGAGATTGTAAATGTTGATCCAGGATTTTAGAGCAAAGGTGCAACTTTACTATTATGTGTGAAATAAATGGTCCCTCTCTGAGAAGAAAAAGGAGGGAGAAATCAAGTTACCTTCATTAGGGTGGGAGAAAAATACCACCTGACAAGGACAAATGGCCATGTCATCGCTGACACTGCTTGAAGTATCTCACCGCTTTTACTGAGCTTGTTTTTCACTAATTTTTACAGAAAAGAAGCAGGAGCTCAGAATTTAGGGAATATGAAGTCAGCTGCAACAGCTAAGCCAGACTACCTATGCACCTTCAAGAGAGAAAGAATAGAGCTGACTTCTGAGAGAGTAGCATCTCCCTAGAAACTAAGATTTGATTAAGGAAAAATTGAGGATCAGAGAGAATGTACTGACATTTTTGCTGCTTTTCAATATTGTTTATAAATATTGTGTAGTCTTGAATTCAAATTGTGTATTCTTGAATGTTTTTTAGTTTGTTTTAGTATTTTTCTTTCTTTCTTTTTTTTTTTTAGATTTTTCAAGGCAGTGGGTTAAGTGGCTCGCCCAAGGCCACACGGCTAGGTAATTATTAAGTGTCTGAGGTCGGATTTGAATCCAGGTACTCCTGACTCCAAGGCCGGTGCTCTATCCACTGAGCCACCTAGCCTCCCCCAGTATTTTTATTTCTGACAACTTTTCAGCCCCCCCTAAGCCACATAGACCTTCCACTAAGTGATAGAGGGGGTTTCTCTCTGTGTATGTAGAGGAAATATTCACACTTAAGACATTAGAGATTCCCAAAGTATAAAAATATTAGAAAGATGTATGATTTTGTCAGTTTTGGAGCTCCCTTTACTAATTTGGATCTCAATCTTCCACCCCTCCATGGCTTAGAACAAGGATGGGGAACTGATTTCCTGCTAAGGTTCATTTAGGTATTTGTAATATCATTTGCTATTTTGGTCAAATATTTAATTAATTCACCCCTAAAATGCTCCTAGATTTATTGAATTTTCAGTCTCCCCCTGTGGTTGCTCTGGTAGCACCAAGCCAAATGGCCCGGGAGCCCAAATATTTCCTGCCCCTGACTTAAAAGAAAAACCCTAGAGCAGTGTCTGATCTTCCCCAAAGTGGCAGCATACTTTGGGTAAGGTCAGAGAGGCTAAGCGATTTGCCCACAGTCAGATTTCTCCACCTTCAAATTCAGTTCTATCAACTAAAGCAGGCCGCCCCTTTATTATTACTAACACCAGCAATATTGCATTTGTATAATACTCAAAAGTCTGCAAGATACTTTATTCAGATCGCCTCATTAGGGTCTCAAAATAATCCAGTGACATAAGTGTTTACAGATATTTATTCCCATTTTAGCGATGGGGCATCTGAGGCACAGAGAAGTTAAATGACTTGCCTAAGGTCACAATTAACTCATAGGTGAACATAGAGAGACCTTCTTGATTTCAAACTCTGACACTGGATCCATTACAACATGAAGCAAGAAATATTTTTGAACAATTTAGCAAAAACAATTAAACTTCTGTTTTGTGTAAGGCCCTCCACTGCAACCCTCCTTCAAAGGTTGATTGTGTCATGGAGGTGATTCTGAGTTCTCTGATGCCATAACCAGTGAAGTGCCAGCTCTATCAGGTTCTGCCCTTTCAGAAAGGTTTGGAGGACAGGCTGGCTAGGGATTCCTTGTCAATAATTCTCTTAGCAGATAGAAGACAAAATCATAGCTACTAGAAGCATACCAACAATGTGCTAGAGGATCCAAAAGCAAAAGTGCCAATGACGTGTGAGAATGACTGTTTCTCTGAGGACTTCAGGCAAGAGAAACCCACTGGAGTTTAAGACAGAAACATATACCCTGGAGCAGGTGTTCTTACCCTTTGTGTGTGTCCAGGACCCCAGTGACTGACAGTCTCCTGAAACCAAAAGATGGACCCCTTCTTGGAATCACATTTTTACATGTATAAAGTAAAATTCCCAGGACTAAAAAGGACATCAATCATATTGAAATAGAGTAATTACACTATTAAGTTGTTGGGGTTTTTTTGCAAGTGGGGTTAAGTGGCTTGCCCAAGGCCACACAGCCAAGTAATTAAGTGTCTGAGGCTAGATTTGAACTGAGGTCCTCTTGACTCCAGGGCCGGTGCTCTATCCGCTGCGTCACCTAGCCGCCCCTAATTACGCTATTAAAAACAAACAAAAACCAGTTCTTGTGCCACAGGTTGACCATGTGGCTGGGACCTAGGTATCCCAGATTGGCAGCAGACCCAAGCATAGGGTTCTGGAACAGTGACTGAAACTGTTAAAGATTGATAGGTGCTACTAACCCACAGTTAGTTAACCAAGCAATGGCAACTGACATAGCTGAAACCATTTTAGCGAGATTAGGAAAGATCAAGGCTAAAGACTTGGAATGTGGTTTTTAAATTTACATTTTGATTGATGTCTTTAGCCCTCATATCACCTTCATTACCAAATGTATTCTCCCCTTACTGCTCCTCCCTCCATTACTCTTTTACAAAGAATAAAACACGAGGGGGAGCCACAAGAAACTATTTGGGGAAAACTAGCCAACACATTAACTGAGTCCAAAATTATAAGGGTGTTCCACATCTGTAGTCCCCCTCCTCCCCCCATGCAATCAGCCCTGAAAAGAAGGGAAGGAGGGAGGTATGTTTTGAGGTATGAATCTGAAGAAAAATTATAAATCAGGAATCACTTCCCTCCCACCACTGAAGTGATGGCATGTCAAAGTGAGGAAAAAATACTGCACTGGAGTGAGAAGACATGGAGTAAAGTCCTTTTGCTTTTCACTGCTAGTGTACATTGGAGAAGTCATTCAATCTCACTGGGCCTCAGTTCCTTCATCTGTAATGCTTTTGTTAGTAGTCTCTCTCCATTTGGGAAGTAAGCCAAATGTTTGGTGACCAAGGTATTTTCTGAATTCTTTTTGATCCCTTTGTTGTGGAGATCAATTTACATTGTTTTAATTTTTAGATGAAATTATGACCATCAGTGCAGTTGTCATTTCCATTGTCCATTTCCCAATTTAATTTTCAATAACTTGTTTCTTCAGATCAAATCTTAATTGTATACCATTTTTTCCCTTATTACAATTCTTATTTATTATAAATGCTTATCCTAGCTTTGAAGAGTTCATGGTTTAGCTATGCACAGACTGCTGACTCCAGGATAACTCCCACATCCATAAACTGTTTTGTTTCTTGTCTGTTAGAAAGTAATCAATTTCATTTTTTTGTGAGTATTTGATGCTTACCTTGGTTGGTATCTACCAATTCTTTTTTTTGAAGAAAATGTTCATGATAGAGATGTGAAGCTTCTGTAAAATTTATGAGCCCTTGCCCTCTCTCATTTTTTTTTCCTCTAAGCCATACTTTGCCAGAAATTTCTCCCTGTCCTCATCTTTTCCCATTTTTGTATTAAAATCATCAAGTATCAGAACCTATATTGACTTTTCTTGGAAGATCTTATCATGTTCTTCACAAAATTTCTCCATTATTTGTTCTTTCTCAACTGATATTACCTTACTGTTACTTTCATGGTAGTCTTTTTGCAAATACCCATGACATGATATTTTTTGTGCTTTTGGGGCATTTGATAGAATCCAGTCTGCCACTTCTTTTTTTTTGCCTCTCCAAGGAATACCTGCAAGCCATCCTTCCATTTAGCTGCAACTTCCTTCTTTCTTTTGATTTATTTTTTAGTAATTGATTGCTGTGATTCAGCTCCTCCAGCTCACCAGAATCTCACATTCAAAGTACCAACCATAAAATTGAAGTTTGCTGATGTGATTGTGTTATTCTTATTATCCTCTGTCCTCTTTTCTTCCACTCTGCCACTATCACTAAAGAAGTGGAAGGGGCCCCCACAAGTCTTGAGGACGATTTTTTTAAAAATTTTTCTCTCTCCCATTGATTGCCTTACCCAAAAAAAAAATTCATCACTGGATGACCAGTATACTGGTGATATGCCTTCCCATGATTAGTGTTCTAAGAAAATCTAATCCTAGGGCTATACTTTAGCATTTCCATCATGAAAGAACCTTCCAGAACTTATGTATCAATGGCAAAGTCTTTGAGTACCCAGGGTAAAGTTCAAGTCATGATAAGGCATTGGGGTTGGTGGGTTGTTGTACTTCATGCACAAAAAGGACCAAGATGACATCACTATGTTCTGGTTAAGGTACAGACTGTGTACAAGTTCAGAATGCTCGATCACAGGTCAGGCACAAAAGGTTCATCTATACATATAGGATGGACATATACCTAAATTTGCACATCTCACATTTCTTTTGAGCTATTGCAATTATGCTTTGCTCAGATGACAGTACCTTCTTCGATGTAGGCATGATGATCCTTTGACTGTATCTCCCTTGTCACACAATTGATTTCAAAGTTCTTTAGAGAGAAACATAAGGATGCCCTTGTATTGCTTCTTCTAACCAAGGAAGCATCTACCTTGCATGAGTTCACCATAAAAATAGTCTTTTAGACAAACAAAAGTTTGGCATTCAAACAATGTGACCAACCTATGGGAGTTACATTCTCTGCAGTACTTTGAATGTGTGGCAATTTAACTTGAGAAAGGACCTCAGTATCTAGTACCTTATATGGCTGGTAATTTTCAGAATCTTCCTAAGACAATTCAAATGGAAGCCATTAAGTTTCCTCACATGGAGTTGATATGTCATCTAGATTTCACAGGTATACAGCAATTGAGATCAGCACAATGACTGTGTGGACTTTCAGTTTGGTAGGGAACCTAATACCTTTTCTCTCCCATACTTTGCTTTGGAGTGGAAGAAGTTTTACAAGTTACCCAACTAAGCAAAATCATCTCAAAGACATTCAAAGAAAAAAGGAATAGTATGCAAAACAGAAGAAAATTGGAAAAGATTTATAAAAAATTATTACAAATTATTTTTTCTATCAATGACAGTAGAACCACAATACAGACATTCTTTTAACATTACAGTCTCTGTTGTATTTACAGAGGACTTAGAAATGGAACTGAAGAGGACAAATCAGGAAAAGTAGTCAGACTGAAATGAAAAGGCATATCACCAATAGACTGACCACCCCATGATAATTTTTTTTTTTTGTCAAAGGCAATCTATGGTAGAGGGAAAAATTGAAAATGGCCCTCAAGTCTTGTGAGGCTCCTTTTCACTTCTTCAGTGATGATGGTAGAGAAGAAGGAAAGGGGACAGGATATTAAGAATCACACAATCATATCAATAAACTTTAATTTTATGGTTGGTACTTTAAATGTGAGATCCTTGTCTAATGACCAGTGAGTGGACATCTTTCTGGAGGAGCTGAATCACAGCAATCATGAGATTCTTGCTATAAAGTAAACCAAAAAGAAAGAATGAAGGAAGTTATAGCTAAATGGAAGGCTAGTTTGAAGGTACTCCTTGAAGAAGAAACTCAGCGAATTCCCCCCACCCCCACACACACACAGAAAGAGATAAGAAATATGTGTTGAAGGTGTTATAATTATTAAGGCATTGAGGGATCAATTTGGTTGCTGCCTTTTGTGCTTGGAGAAGACTAAGATGATATCACCATGTTAAGTAAGGGTCAAGGTACACTGAGTTCAACTTTGGCTGGTTAGATCAATATAAATTCAGAAATCCTGGGCAGAAGTAGCACATATGAACATCGGAAGTGCAGATGTCTCTTAATTTGTACATCTCAGTTTTTTTGAGCTATGAAATTCAGTTTTGCTCATAGAGCACAGTGCCTTCTTTAATGCAGGGTATGCCATGTTAGATGATCCTGAGTCACTGATAGTCTCACCTGTTGCTTCTTTACTTGCCCATTACCACAGAATTTTGAGGTAGGTAAAAATGATAAAATGCTATGTGTGATGTCCATAAATTGAATTTGTGTGAGGTAAAGCTGCAAAAGACATCAGCCTCACTCTCTCTTCCATGGTTATCAAAGTTCTATGGCAAGACAAAAGTTAAGACAATTGGTGATGGCTAGGAATAGAGTGTGTGGTGTCTAAGCTCTAAGCCTTCCACTCTGCCTGCTGCCCCATCTTCATGGCTCTTTGGAACACATTGTTCTCATCTGCCCAATCTGCTGGGGTAATTCTTTCTATGGTGGAGGTAGACACCTCCACTAATTTCATTGATGGGTTTGAGACCTGCTGGTTACCCTCAACTTGATTTACCTAAATTTACCAAATTTAGCCAGTTTACCAAAGTGTGATTCCTGTGTATGCTACAGCTTCCTAGAGCCCCAGGTGAGAATTGAGTGCCAGGTGGACCCCAAAAGTGGATGAGCAGGTCTGCAAACACCTATATACCTCTTACCAGAAGTACTAGTCTTCTCTGAATCCCATCCCTGTACACCCTAATGGTGAGGGACCAATTTATAAGATATATAAAGGATAGGGAAAAGTCATAGATAATATGGATACCAAAAATGGTGCCACAGAGAATATGAATAATTACTGACCTATATGCCTATTTTCCCATTAATAAAATATCTTTATGAGGGTCATGTATACACAAATTGAGGGTATCTACTTTGAAATTATTGTCAGGGCACATGCAGGCTTTCATAAATGATATTCAACAATAGGTTACTTCTTTCCCATCAAACAACTGACTGAACGATGTAGAGAATATAATGTCCCATTGTTAATTATATAAAAACATTTGACTTGGTAGAACAAAATGCCACCTTGGTGAGTTAAAAGTGCTTTGCAAACTTTAGCAATAGATACCTATTGTTATTGTTACTATCATTGTTTACAAAGGATTAGCATCAAGATCATTCAGTATTCCTTCAAAGATGTATGGACAGAAATAATTTTGTTTGTTGACCTTCTAATAATAAATATCAAGGGAGGCATAAATCAGGGAGATTAATGTTCACCAAAAGTATTTACCAGAGAGCCCATTTAGAGTCCAGATTGAGATTCACAGTGAATAATGAAGTCCTCCAGATGTTCCTGTTTGTGAATGTCATGATGCTGATTACATTGACCCTAAGATCTTACAGAGCCTCCTGGAAGGTATCTTTAATCATCACACAGAAAAGACCAAATGGATGACAAATATCTATTGTTTTGATTTCAACATGCATCTGAATGGGGATCTTATGGAACTCGTATAATTGTATGTATAACTGGGACAGAAAGTACACATGGCCAATGAGCTGAAACCAGAGCTGAGCAGGAAGAGGACTGTGGGATTAGATTGCTTTGGGGAAATATTGTAAAGCGCTTACTGACTTCAAGCTTCCCTTAACAATGAGGATCCATCTTTTCAATGCAAATATTTTATCAACTGTTGCTCTCTCTAATTGAGAACTAGAGGTGAGCATCATACAGGAAGCCATAGGCAGGTATATAGGGTTGGTGGTGGGAAGCAGGCTGCAGCAGATGATTAAGGAAGAATTCTGAGGGACAGAGTTCGGGTGCCAATAAAGAATTTTAAACATCAGAGCTAGAATCAAAACCCATGTTCCCGGATTTCCAATGAAGAATCTTCAGTGTGCATGGAGACTGTGAGGAGAAGTCTCTTGCTGCCAAACCAGCTGTGCTCAATGCCACCATACCGTTGGAACCAAACTTTGCCCTTGCACACAACCAATCCCCCAAAGAGAGGGATTTCATTTCTTTTCAGAGATCTAGACAATATTGTTAACACATGATAACTTTTCTTTTTAATTTCAGGGGATGGGGTGGGGGGAATGTAGTTGATCTGTTTTCAAGATCATTTCTAAGGTTCCTTCCAGTCCTCAGATGCTAGGAGCCCATGATAAAAACAGTGGATTGAAAAAAGTGCTGCACAGTAGCAATGCCCTACTCTCCCTTCCTTCATTTTCTATCCATTTTTCTCAGCTCTTCCTTCTTCCTCCCTTCCCCCACCCTGTCTGTCCCCATCTTGGTTAAGTAAAGGAAAACTAATCAGGGGGGAAAATCCCATGCACTAAAATATAGAAATAATAATAATAATAATGATGATACCTTACATTTATGTGGGCTTTTTACTTTTCTGAGCTCTCACATATTATCACATTTGGTTTCATTGTAAAGAAAGAAGTTTGGTGGCTAGAGGGAAAGAAAATGTGAAAGCAAAAGAAGGCACATTAGCATGTCTTTCATATTTGAGCTTTCATTTCAATTTCTATTCCGACATGTGTACTAGAATAGCTAGTTCAAAGGGCTGTTGTGAAAATTAATTGGATTAATTAATAAACATGAGGTTTAGGTTATGAAAGAATACTAAATAAATATAGATGGGAAATGAACTATGAAAAATTAAAGTCAAATAGTTACTAGTTAGAAACTTACAATTGTTGACCCCCAAAGACAAGTGGGACCTTGAAAGGTTTTAACATCTATCTGAAGCTGGGATCTTCTCTATAACATCTTTGGAAAATGGTCACTTAGTCCCTAGACTCTTCCAATTAACAGGAAAGGGGGAAGGAAATAAAGGACTCCTATATCCAAGGCAAAATACTAAGTGCTTTACAAATATTACCTCATTTAGTCCTCACCAAAACTCTCAGAAGTAGGTGCTGTTATCATCATTTTGTAGTTAGGGACTGCAAACAGAGGTTAAGTGATTTGCAATAGTAGTAAGTTTCTGAGGCAGAATTTCCTGAATTTGCTACTTAGTTCCATTGGTTGGGATAGCTATACATTATTAGGAAACTTCCTTTTATTAAACTAAACTCTTTTTCTGTAACTTGTATCCATTATGTCTTCAAGAGTCAAGAAAATAAATCAAATTTCTCTTCTATACACTAGCAATCAATCAGCAAGCATTTGTCCAACACATTCTATGTGCTAGGGGATATAAGCACAAAGAATGAAACAAAGTCTATTTCCAATGAGTTTACTTTTGAAAGAGGAGACAGGAATATATATATATATATATATATATATATACATATATATATATAATATATATACACACATGCAGCATAAATAAATATAACATGAGTAGATAGTAATATATGCAAAAGAAGTTAAATATTAAATAGTTGGGGAAAGAGGACACTGGGATTTCAGGACATCTCCAGATGTAGAAGTTGTGGCCTTGGCAGTGAGAAGGGAATACAAGTATTTGAGAACAAGCCCTCTTTTTTTCTCTGTAACATCCATGGCAAATGGTCACTCAGTTACTAGTCTCTGCCAATTAACAAGAAAAGGGGAAAGAAATAAATGCCACCTACGTCCAAGGCAACATATTGCAAATATTATCTCATTTGGTCCTCACAATAATCCTCAGAAGTAGGCGCTGTTATCATTTTGCAGTTAGGGACTGCAAAGAGAGGTTAAGTGATTTGGAAAATAGTAAGTTTCTGAGGCAGAATTTCCTGAATTTGCTACTTCATTCCATAGCTATACATTATTCAGAAACTTCCTTTTACTGAACTATACTATTTTTCTGTAACTTGTAAACATTGGTCTGAGTTCTGTCTTCAAGGGCCAAGAAAATAAATCAAATTCATCTTCTACATGCTAGCAATCAATCAATAAGCATTTGTCCAACAATTCCTATGTGCTAGGGGATACAAGCGCTAAGAATGAAACAAGGTCTATTTCCAATAAGTTTACTTTTGAAAGAGGAGACAGGGAATGTATACACACACACACATATAAATACATGCAGCATAAATAAATATAACATGAATAGATAGTAATATATACAAAGAAGTTAAATATTAAATAGTCGGGGAAAGAGGGCATTGGGAATATGGGGGGATTCAGGAGATTCTCAGATATAGAAGTTATGACTTTGGCAGTGAGAAGGGAATACAATTATTTGAGAACAAGACCTCCTTAAAATCTTTCCTTCTATAATCCAACCCCCCCCCTTTCTGTCAGATAATCTTCATATGACATGGTTGCAGGCTTACTTACCATTTTGGTCACCCCCAGGTATGCTCTCTTCTCTGCCTCTTGGAAGTCCCAGACTTTCTTAAAATTTAGTACAAGCTTAGTATAAGTACCAGCTTCTCCCTGATATCCCCAGCTTCCTTCTCATCCAAGGATAACTTGTTTCTTTTTGCTTTGTGTGTGTCATATATATATATATATATATATATATATATATATATATGTGTGTGTGTGTGTGTGTGTGTGTGTGTGTGTGTGTATTTGTGTTTGCTTGTGCATGGATGCATGTATAGATCCATGTATGTGGATGTATATATATATATATATATATACATATATGTATATGTGTCATCTATCTTAATAAAATGTAAATCCCTTGAGGGGAGAGATCATTTCACAAATTGTCTTTGTGTCTCCATTGCCTACCAAAATGTTCGGCATAGAGTAATCATAAGTTTAAGTCATGAAGGGTCTTTATTGTTCCATCAAATACAATCTCTTCATTTTACATTTGACAGAACTAAGGAGGTGAACTGATTTGCCCAGGATCACCCAAGTAATCATTTACTAAATGATGATGTTTCAGTAAACAAAGCACCAACCCTAGAGTCAGGAGGAGCTGAGTTCAAATCTGGTCTCAGACACTTAATAATTACCTAGCTATGTGATTTTAGCAAGTAACTTAACCCCATTGCCTTGCAAAAAGCCAAAAAAAATTAACCCCAAAACATAATAAATGATGATGTTTGTCCTTCATTCTCTAGGAAGACCATGACATCGGGGAAGTGATGCCATGACAATCACCTGAATTGCATTTGAGTGAGGGGAAGCTATGCTAAGTCACCAGCCTTACTTTCTGCTACAAAGCCATCTGGATTTGGTGGCCAGATATGAATCAGGGACTGGAGATAGCCTGGGATTTGAGGCAATCAGGGTTAGGTGACTTATCCAAGGTCACATAGCTAGTAAGTGGCAAGTGTCTGAGGCCAAATTTGAACTCAGGTTCCCCTGACTCCTAGGTTGGTGCTCTACCCACTGCACCACTGAGTTGCCATCAAATTGTTGGATGAAATAAAGAAGATGTTGGAGTGTAATCACAATCTACAAACGTTCATTAATCTCGTACTATATATGCAAGGACACTGTGATAGATTTTGGAACTACTCATACTGAAAGGAAAAACAATCCTTGTCATCTAATATCAACCCAGATAAATATGGACGGTATAATTGAGGAGAAAGGAAAAAAGGAAAAAAGAACTTTGGCATAAGGGAGAGAAGTTCATTGGGTAGGTGGGGCTATGTCCTGAAGTGACTATGATATTATGTTGGTCAGAGATGAAGCTTTCATGGGAAAAAAAAGGTTTTAAAAGAGCAGAGAACAGTGGGGCAGCTAGGTGGTGCAGTGGATAGAGCACTGGCTCTGGAGTCAGGGGTACCTGAGTTCAAATGCAACCTCAGACACTTAATAATTGCCTGTGTGACCTTGGGCAAGTCACTTAACCCTATTGCCTTAAATAAATTTTTTTTTTAAAAGAGCAGAGAGCAGCAAATTGGTTGTGGAAAGGTATTAAATGTGTGAGATGATACATGAACTGAACCTGAGATTTTCTTTTTTTCATTTTTTTCTTCTTTTTCAAAAAAATTATTTTTTCAACTATATGCAAAGGTTTTCATTTTTCTGTAAGGTTTTGATTCCCACATTTTTCTCCCTCCTTCCCTTCCCCTCACCCTTCCCCTTGACAGTGAGCAATCTGATATAGGTTATACAGCTACAACTATGTTAAACTTATTTCTATATTAGTCAAGTTGCAGATGCCAGAGATTTTCAAGAAGAGGTGAGAAGTGTGTACTTTGAAGGTATGGGGGACAAGATACATAATTTCATGGAGGCCATCCTTGGATCCAGAAGGTCAAGAAATTTTAGGGAAGAGAGATTTATCCCTTAGGCCAGTGGAGTGGTCATTCTTGGGGAGGCAAAGAAGCTGAGGCCTTAAGTTAAATCCAGGGCCAGGTCTGATCCCTGGGCATTAACAGGAAGCTAGGAAGAACAGGATCTAAGGCCAGGGATTACTAAAGCAGTAACCTTTGATATTCTGCCTTCCTCCATTTCTGGCTGCCCTTTGGAGCTGAAGGATCAAAGTGCCAGTGACAGCCTTCCCTCCTCCTTCCCTGTACACATAATCCACTTGATGAGTGCCAGCTGCTAAGGCAGGTGACAGCAGGTGACAGCTGACCCCTCAGGCATGGAGCATTCTTCATACATATACATACATAGTCTTTAGTTACCCTGCTCCCACAAGGGGTGGGGCAGATTCTCAGAATACTCCACATCAGCTGTTAGGGGGCTAAATAGAATTCTTCCCTTCTTTCCCCCCTCCCCATTCCCCATTCTCCTCCAGAATCCCTTTTCACTAGGGTCTGGAAAAAAGACTTCAGTCCTCCTCCTAGTCCTAAATGTGCTGGAAGCCCAGTTTGTTCTTAAGCATTCTGGGGAGGCTAAGTATGGGGCTGTGTGGAATGGATGTCAGCTCAGATCTCCCGGGAGTGGGGGGGGGGGGATGGGAGGGGTGAGGGGAGGAAGTCCTTTTGCCAGTCTTTAACTAAACCATCATCTCTTTAAAGTTTTATGCTTCTTTATAGTTTCTATGTAAATGAATAGAGAGATCTAATGTAGACAAACTAGCAAAGACATTCAGAAAGTTTTTGATTGCAAAGTCTGAAATTGAACTCGGTCCTCCTCTTGCAGCTGAAGTTCTTTCATACATTTTGGTTTGTCATGATCATTCTGAATGCATTCATGATCTCCTGCCCATTACAAGGTGCTACCTCCCCCAACGAAGCTTTCTTTGATCTCCCTCCTCCAAGCAATCTCTTTGATTTTCTCCAAGCACTTTGTTTAGCCCTCCTTCCCCCAGTGTGTCCATTGTTCCTGGACCCAGCCAGCTAAGTGTGGACATGCTCGTTGGCTCCCAGATGCTGATCTATTCTGATCTGGTATCTAGGTTGTCAGAGGAACACCCACACCACTGAAATGGAAGTATTGACCCCATGACTAGGGTCACTAGGCCAAAGGGGCTTGAACAGTTTGGTAATCTTTATTGTGTGTGTACTGTTAGATTGCTTGCTAAAAAGATTGCACCAGCTCCAAATTCCACAAGTGTAGTGGATTTCTGGGTCTGTTTCCCCACAGCTCAGCCAACTTGTATTTTATTGGCTTCTTTAACCATTGTCAATTTAAAGGTAGGCAGAACAAGACAAACAAAAGTGTTGGAATCTTAAAAGATTTGTGCCTAGAAGCTGGCTCAACTGGGTCCTATTGCTAGGGCTGGCTACTCTGTGGGGTTTGGCTTCACTGGGTTCCCCTGCTTGCCGCAAACTCTGTGACTCTAAAATAATGTCTATACTCAAGTCATTGGAGTAAGTTTGTAAGGATGCATTTTCAGGTTATTTGAAGAAGACATTTTGCATTATTATTACAATCTCCTGCTATCATCACGATGCCTCCCATTTCAGGATTACAAAGTGCTTTCTCTAGGACAACTCTGAAAAGTGTTACATCACTTCTTCTTAGAGCTGCCTGGGTTGCCTGTAGGGTCATGTAAGCTTTTGTAAGAAAATTCTACTGTTTATTTTAGCTTTTGAATACATTAGCCCTGATTTTTGTCCTCTCCACTCCTCAGTATTGGCTTTTCATGAGCTCTCCAACAGACCCCAGAGGCAAGTCAGAGAGGGGAAGAGACTTGTCCAAAGTCACGTGGAAATCACAGCTCTAGAGTGGAAAGGGAACATTGAGGCTGGCTAGTCTAACTTCCTCACTTTACAGATGAAGAACTCGGGGCTAGAGAACTGACATAATTTGTCCAAGGAGTCAAATTTGAGTTCCGGTCCTGTAAAGTGAAAGCCCGTGTATGGGCTTTCCCTCGTACCTCAGTGCTTCCCTTGTAGCTCAGTGGTAGCCACACAACTAAACTGCTGCTTGAAAAATAGGCATACAATATGTAGGTGTGTTTCTTTGTCATTTTTTTAAAGCAATTAGAGTTAAGTGACTTGTCCAGGGTTACATATTCAGTGTTCTATCCACTGTGCCACCTAGCTGCCCCTGTAGGTGTGTTTCTAACTAGATTTCGAGCTAGAAGATACTTTAAATTCTAAAGTTTAGAGCGTATCAGTTCAAAATCCTCCTTTCTTTCCATTTTACTGTTGAGGAGATGGACACAGAAAAGTTAAATGATTTTCTCCCCACAGCTAGCAAACACAGCTAGCAAATGTGTTACTTGTAACTTCTAAGAACACCCCAAATGGGTTCATAAAGAGTCAGTCTCAACTGAATAACAGCGTCTGGGATTTGAACTTGTCATTCTGACATCTGTCCCATAGCCTCTCCATTATACCCCATTGCCTTTCCGGCTCACGAGGACCTGCCTAAATTCTGGCACAGACTTTGCCATGTCCCAGTCACCGCCATTCTGCGATCTTTTATGAATAGAAGAATGACATAACTCTAGACCTGTGTTTTAGAAATATCACTTTGGCAAGTATGTGGAGGATGGATTGGGCAGGAGATCAGATGAGTTCACAAGTAAAGCATTTTACAAAGCTAGCTATTATTATCTGGCATTAGCCTAGGATTCCAGAAGCAAATGAACCTCATTAGACACATTCCCCCTCATCTTCACTCCCCCCCCCCCAAGTCCTTTAAATCTATGGTTCTTAACTTGAAGGTCCAAGGATTTGGATGGGGGCGGGGGAATACATCTTTATTCTAATAATTCATTTCTTTTGTGTTTTGATGTATTTTGTTTTATGCCTTTAAGAACACAATTCTGAGAACGGGGTCTGTGGGCTTCCAAATACTGCCAAAGGGATCTAAGAACCAAAAAGGCCTTCGACTGTGCAGATGACTTCAGCACCTGTTTTTCTGGAACTATATTTTCTGAGGAGTTTTACATCTAGACTGAGCTTTTCATCTTCCACTTTTGTTATTCATTCAACCCCTCCCCTACCAAATTCATTGATTTGTTCTCTTCTCCACTCTGCCCCATCTCTTTCTCACCTTTTATTATTCGGTCCCCAACTGCTTCTAGCATTAATTTCTAGTGTCTAACATTAGAAGTGCTATCAGCATAAAACAGCAGATTTGCTACCAATGTTAGACATCAAAGACTGACCAGGCTTCCAGTGTTTGCTTTTATTTAACCCAGCTAGTCAGTAGGAAATCTCTTTCTTGGCATTCAAATGCAAGTAGTGGTCCTAGATGTGTATTATAAGAATACTCTCCAGAACCTTAGGAGATGCCAATGTCAAAGTTTTGCTTTAGCCTTGTATTATACACAACAGAGTATCACCTGTTAAAATTGTAATTCACCTAGAAGTTTGAACGCTTTGATTATTTCCTCCATTTTTTTTTTGGCAAATTGTCATTTATATTGCTGCTCCTCCCAAAGCTGATCTCATAGAAATGCTTTTATCTATGAATTTTAAAAAATGCTTAACCTATAAAGTCTTGGGAAGGAGGGCTAATTCGATTCCATTCAACACTATCTGCTGAGTACTTGTTATATTTAAAGATCGCTGCTGGGGACAGAAGGGAAAATGTCAGAGACAAATAAACACTGTGAAAATCAATCAATCAATCAACAAGCATTTATTACTAGGTGCCATCCACTGTTAACAATAGGAGGCAGTTTCTCATTAAATGTCCAAAAGAGTGAATTTGGATCTATAAAGAGAAAGGGGGTGGATGTCTGGACCAGACAAGGAGACGGTCTGAGCCCGGGGCTGGTGGTGGCAATGAATGTGCCATATTCTTGGACAGTGAGGTGGGTGCTTGTGTGCATGCCTCCCTTGGATAGGGAATGAAAGATGGCGGGAAGAAGTAAGCTTATCCAAGAGTTTCTTAAGATGTCTTAGACAAGGTAAGACCAGATTACGTACTACACTGCAGAACTCCTATGATCCTTTTCACATAGAATTCTAGTGAATTGTGTAAATATTTACTTGCCACAGTAGATTATTGCCTTCATAATGCCAGGAACTTTGCTTTACGCAGTTAAGCGTCTTACAAAGTACCTTCTATGTAGTCAACGTTCAATGGACATTTGTAGAATGAATGAATGATGAATGGAGGCCTTGAAAACATTGAAAGTCTGAGAATTTTGGCTGGATCTGGAGGCTAATGGGGAGCTACTGAAGATTTTTGAGCAAGGGGAATGGTGTGATAAAAGTGCTGTTTTAGAAAGATTAACTCCTTTTCTTTTCAATTTCATTGATATATTCTGTTTTTATTTCACCTTCATGTCCTTCTTCCTCTCCTACCCACTGAATCCCTTACAACAAAGAATAAAGAAAGAAAAAGGAACCGAGCTTGATATATGTATACATATTATAGATTGATACACACATACATGGATTTATGTATAGATAAATGAATTTTATACATATGAAAAGGTATTTATATTTTTATAATATATTTATATATGAAATTTTATATAATGAAATATTATATATATATATCAATGAATTTGGCTAACATCAACAGATATTTCCATATTCAAAGAACAGAAAAAAAACTGTGAGACTCTTATAACATTGAGCTTTTTAGTTTTCTTATTTATTAGATTCACCTGATAGTACTCACAGTGGCAGCATATTGTTTCCCTTCTGGACTTTGCTCTGGTCTCTTCTGTGTATTTTTTAAAGTGTTTTGGTGTTTGGTCATTATAATTATATAGCATTCAGTTTAGATTGAAGGTCAGAAACTCAGACAGAAGGAGACCGTATAAGAACAATCTATTCATGAGATGGTAAGGCCTTAGACTAGGATGTTAACAATGAGGATTGAAAGGAAGGACTATATGTACTTTTAAGGTAGTAATGGTAGGACTTGGTGATTAATTGGGTGAAGGAGAGCAAGGATTACATAGGGATGATTACTCTCTAGGGAATCAATTCCTGCTCTCCTAACTCTCAAGAAACTGATTTATAAACTAGAAAGCCAATTTAATTTACAAAGATGACTAGAATACTGATGTCTGCTATCCAGGGCACCCCATTCCTAGAACCTGGCTATAGGTTTCTGGAAAAATCAAATCAAAAATTAGAAAGCTGTTTAGTGAGCACAAAATTAGTACAAAAGGAACTGGAGAGTGGGCCGATGTAGAACGTGGAACATTTGTAGCTTTTCTACTACAAAGTACATCTTTTCTGTCAATTAACAAGCATTAATAAAAGTTCCTGATATGTGTCAGCCCCTGCCCTCACCCTCAAAGAGTTGACAGTTGATGGGGTCTGGGAAAATAAGATGTATGGAATAAGGTATATGGGTGGGCAGTCGCCCTAGCAGTTGGTAGATCAGGCAAGGTTAAATATACAGAAGTTGGCATCTGTCTTGAGTTTTGAAGGAAACTGGGGTTTTAAGAGGTGACGTGGGGGTAGGGAATTCCAGGCAAGGGGATACAGCCTGTGCAATACACAAGCTATGGGAGGTGCAACATTATCTGTTAGGAACAGCAAGTAAACCAGTTTGCCTGGAATGGAGTGTGTGAAGGGGAATGATGTTGTAATATCTGGAAAGGTTGGTTGAAGACAGTTTATGAAAGGTTTTAAAAACTGAACAGCAGGGTTTCTATTTGATTCTTGAGACAAGAGTCAGAGCATTTTTTGGTGCAGTTATATGACTTCAGACCTTTGCTTTAAGAATATTTCTCTGGTAGGTGTGTGGAGGATGGATTGGGCAAGAGAAGAGACTGAAGGAAGGGTTACAGATCAGGAGGCTACAGCAATAGTAAAGGAGATGAGGATCTGAATAAGGATTGGTGGCAGTTTGAGAGAAGAGAAGGGGAGAGATGCAGGGAAATAAATCTACATGCCTAATATATTGTCTCTCTTCCTTGGACACTACTTGAAGTTGAAAAGAAATCCAATCTTTTTAATTTTGGTGATGCTATTCATAGAAATAGGGAAGTTGTAAGGGGGTGTTGATTTGATGTGAGGGGGAAAGATGATGAGTTCTGAATCATTAGAAATTGTGGTTAAGATTAGGGTGTGTGTGTGTGTGTGTGTGTGTGTGTGTGTGTGTGTGTGTGTGTGTGTATTTGAATAAGTGTGTGGTGTAGGTGTTCTTATATTTGTGTGTGTATGTGAGTGTGTGAAATTGGCCATGATTTCATTAGGGTGGGGAATTCCAGTTCAAAAATTCCTTCTACCAAAACAGATCTGGCGACTCCTCAGTCATTTACAGCCTCAAGAGAGTTTCCTGGGGGAAACTGAGAAGCTAGGATTTACTGAGTCATGGAGTTAGGCTATATTAGAGGCAGGATCTGAACCTAGGTCATTCTGACTAGACCTTCTATCGACTACACTATGCCCCCCCCCCCCAGCTAGATGTTTAACTGGAAATGATAACTACCTAGTTGGAGTTATTGCACTGGAATTCATATGGAGAGGGTCATTTGTCAAACAATTGATCAGTTTCATTGTTTTGTGACTAATAAACTGATATCTAAGAAAAACTAGTAACTCTGTCATCTCTGTCTTTCTGTTTAAACTGTACGAGACCTTGGACTCTGTAAACTTCTATGTCTGCCAACAAAAAAGGGAAGCCTTATTTGGAGTCTTTGAGCAATGTTAATTTTAACGGAAAGCACTTTTAGCAACATTGGGAAATAGCCCAATTTTGAGGAAGAATGCTGATAACCCAGCTTACAGCAAGCAATACCACCCACCATTCAACCTGTTGCCCAACAATGACCTCTCTACCCGGAATACATTAAATATTACCCACATGTACCTGTTGAGTATGCTTGCATTTAACATTGTGAAAGTCTCTTGAAAATGCTGAAAATCTTTTTTTTTAAATCATCTTAAAAAGAATTCATAACAGTTGATAACTGAGAGGTCTGTTTTTGTTTGCATATCACATGCAAGAGAAGCATGGTGTTTAGGGATTCCAGAAAGAACCCCGATGTCATCTATCTTCAAGATTCAAGGAAACATTTTAAAGTGTTAAATGAATGAAGGGCTACCCAAATGCATAAAAGCCGTGTATTACATTGGATAGGGAGCTGACTTTGGAGCTAGAAGAGACTGGTTTCAAATCCTGACTGATTCATTCAAATGATATGCTCATAGGAAAGTTATATAACTTCTCAATATGCCAATCAGTTAATCAATAAGTCCCATTATGTGCCAGATACTGCTAAGAGCTTTGTATTTAGTCTTTTTTTTTAGATTTTTTTTTCAAGGCAATGGGGTTAAGTGGCTTGCCCAAGGCCACACAGCTAGGTAATTATTAAGTGTCTGAGGTCAGATTTGAACACAGGTCCTCCTGACTCCAAGGCCGGTGCGGTGCTCTATTCACTGCGACACCTAGCTGCCCTCTGCTAAGAGCTTTGGACACAACTAAAGGCAAAAGGCAATCTTTACCCTTGAGGAGCTTACAAATAAATATGTACAAACAAAGAATATACAAACAAATAGGAAATAATCAACAGTTGGAAGGCACTAGAATTAGAGGGATTGGCAAAAGCTTTCTGTAGAAAGTGGGATTTTAGTTGGAACTTGGAAGGAGCCAAGGAAACCAGAAGGTGGAGATGCAGAAAGAGAAAATTCCAGTCAAGGGAACAGCCAGAGAAATGCCTTGGCGATGTTCTAGAAACATCCTGGAGTCCAGTGACATTGTATTTTTTTAACTAGGCAATGGGGTTAAGTGGCTTGCCCAAGGCCACACAGCTAGGTAATTACTAAGTGTCTGAGGTCGAATTTGAACTCAGGTACTCCTGACTCCAGGGCCGGTGCTCTATCCACTGCGCCACCTAGCCGTCCCACTGACTTTGTAGGAGTTGCCTAGGAAGGGGAATAAAGCATAAGAAGACCGGAAAGGTGGGAAGGGGTCAGGCTATGGAGGACTATGAATACCAATCAGAGGATTTTGTATTTCATTCTGGAAGCAATAGTCATTGAACTTTGTGTTTGTGTTTGTGTGTGTGTGTGTGTGTGTGTGTGTGTGTGTGTGTGTGTGTGACATGATTAGATCTTTGATTTAAGAAAATCATTTTAGTTGCTAAATGGAATATGTTTTGGAACCTGGAGGAATTCCAAGTAGGTTGTTGTAACAGTTCAGGAATGAGGTGATGAGGGTCTGCAACTGGTTGATGGCAGCATGAGAAGAGAGGAAGGGATATGTTGGAGAGATATTCCAAAGATGAAATCAACAGGCTTTGGCACCATATTAGATACCTAATTAGATACCTAAGTTGTGAGCCTGGGTGACTGGGAGGATACTGGTGCCCTGGATGTTAGCAGGGAAGTTTGGAAAGGTGAAGGGATCGTTTTGAGATAAAGATAATGAGTTTAGTTTTGGACATGCTGAGGCTGAGACATTTACAGCACATTCAGTTCTAGATTTCTAACAAGCATTTGAAGATGTGAGACTTGAGGTCAGCAGAGAGGTTAAGACTGGATAAGTAGATTTGAGAATCATCAGCATTGAGAGATGATAATTAAATCCAAGAAAGCTGATGAGATCATCAAGTGAAGCAGTATTGAGGGAGAAGAATGTTGATTTGATTACCAATCCTTGAGCTAGAGGCAGTGCTTTTGTCTTTGTGTTTGTGTGTGTGTGTGTGTGTAGGGAGAGGGAGGAGGAAAGAGAGGGAGAGGGAGAGGGAGAGGGAGAGGGAGGGAGAGGGAGAGGGAGGGGGGGAGAGAGAGAGAGAGAGAGAGAGAGAGAGAGAGAGAGAGAGAGAGAGAGAGAGAGAGAGAGAGAGAAAGATTTTTTTTGGGGGGGTGTTTCTGTTTTCTGTATGTGAGGAGGGAGTTTTCCTAGAGGGAGTTTTTATAATGGGAATTCCCTACAACAGATAAAATCAAAGATCCTTTTCACCTCCCTACTGTCAACTCCAAAAAATGCTGATGGTATTAGGTGGAACAAGAATTAACTGAACTAGATTTGAAATAAGACTTATTCAGATGATTTTTGGCAAAAGTGGATTTTTTTTGCTAGAATTTCAAACTAATTCTACCAGTTTTTTCTTGCATTTTTAAAGTTTTCAGTGAATAAACTTTTATTTTCTTTCACTCCCAGACTCACCTCCTCATTGTCAGTCAATTATTATTTAGTTGGGGGAAAAGGGGAAAAAAAACCCTTTGTAACAAATATGTATCATTAAGCAAAACACATTCTTGAACTGGACATGTCCAAAATTGTCTTCTTTTTTATTTTTACATTATTAAAGATTTTATTTGAGTTTTACAATTTCCCCCCCAATCTTACTTCCCTCAAAATTGTCTTCTTCATCTTGAGTATTTAACCTCTCCAGCAGGAGGTGGAATCAGCTTTCCACTTTGCCTTACCAGTGCTAGGCTTTCAAAGTTCTGTTTACATAAAGAGGACAATGTGGTAATGCTCTTGAAATTTTGCCTTAGAATTTTGTCTTAGTAAATAGCACACTTGAGAGGTTCCGGACAGATAGCTGCTTGCTCATTCCCTTGGGGGTACTTAGTGGGGTTTCTTGGTTCCGAAGTCTGAGTCTCAGGACTGAAATTTCAGGTATCCTGTTTTTATTAAGTTGTTATTTATATTATTTGATGAACAAAATCCAAGGCTATGCTTCATGGGAACCCATATCTTATGAACCCGATTTACTAAACTCAAATGTCAGCTGAACTGACAAAAGTGCTTAGAATACGTGTGCCACTTCTCCTCAGGTACCCCCTTTCTAGCTACTGGAAAATCCAGTTAATGTGTCTGGAAGCATGCTATCAGTGTAATGGTAATTGCTGGTAGTATGGTGCTAGTCTTGAAGTCTGGAGGCCTGGGTTCAATTCTTGGCTCTGGATGTTGTGGGAACCAAATGAAACAATGTGTATAGTGCTTTGCAAAGCATAAGATACTTTGTAGATGGAAGGTATTATTATTAATAACGACTCATATTTGATAGCACTTTTGCATTAAGGTTTGTACCTTAAACAACGTGTGACCTACATAATGAAAGTATTATTTCTGTTTTACAGCTGAGAAAATAGGCTGAGAGGTTAATTAGCCTTACCAAGGAAGGCCACATAGCTAGTATATATGGCATAATGGGGACTCAACCCAGGTCCTCTGATTTCCAATTTATCTGACTTTGAAGGGCTACTAAGTATGTAACAGGATACATTATTGACTTTTCTGATAACTTTGTCATATGTGTGTATACTTGACACATTATGTCCTTTATGTATTGCGAGAGGTAAGAAATTATCATTGGATTGTTCTTTTTTCGTAACTCTTATCTTTCACTTAATTTTTTGTTACTGTATTTCTTCCTGAAGGAATTACTACTTAGGTGGGTTAAAAGAATGTTGCAATACCATTTGAATTGAGATCTTCCTTGGAAGCAAGTAGGGAGGCACCCAAGTCTGACACATTCAAAAGAAGGCTTTTGTGTTCATTTTAAAGGTTTAATCCTAAAAGATGAGACTTTCTGGCCTTTCCCCCATCTAAGTCCTCACCCAATCTGACACTCGCCATCCTCCTTTTGTAAGAGCCATACCTGTGTGACCCCTAGGCACCACCTCCCCTCTCTTTGGTCCCTAGTTTCCTCCTCTGTAAAATGACACATTTGTATGAGATTGAAGAAAGAATGACACAACTCTGGCAACAGCTAGAAGGGAGCTCAGTTCAACCTTTCCTGCCTACGCATTCGGTTTTAAAGCGTGGGGAATTATGTGGCCAAGGGGACTTGGCCAAGATCACAGTGGTGTAACTGGCAGAAAAGGGGGGATTCAAAGCCCCTGTCGCTGCCCGGCTTTCCTGTGAAGATCTGGTTCAACGTTAACATCCACTACAATCAGTTTATTATCAGTTACTATCCAAACTGGCCTGCAAGCTTTTTCTCACAATTGGACGTCCATTTTTGAAGCCTTCACGCCTCCACGCAGTTTGCAATACATTTCTCTCCACCACCCCTCTATCCCCCGGGGTTTTAAGTATCTTTAATGTACTTCAAATACTCAGTTCCTCAAATTCCCTCGTATTTGCTATCTTGGACAAAATTTCTCCCTAAGTAGACTGTAAGCTCCCTGAGGAGTTTCTTTTTTTTTTTTCTTTTGTTCTTTCCCCAGGGATAAGTGATTGCGTCTTTAAGTTCAGGGTACTTCCTCGTTGATTGAGGCTATTGTATCTGAGGGTGTGACCTCGGGCACGTAGAAGTTACCTGACCTGTCCGGGATCACTATTGGGGAAGGAAGAATTTGCACTCGGCCTCTGTTAAACGTACTGTTTTCTTGGTTTGAGGCTTGGAAACTTTGTCCATCATTCTCGTTACAGTGTCCTGACCGTCTTCCTATTTTCCTGTTCACTTGATGTGCTTGTCTCCTTGTCATGTCAGTGCCACCCCTTCGCCCCTCCCCAGCTGTGCGGCCACTCGGCAGCTTTTTACTCACACAGTTGGCATCTGACAGACCAAGTCGGAGAGTGTCCCACCGTGCAGTCAGTGTTGGGCACGGCAGAGTTTGGGGCACCCGCACGCTGCCTTCAAGTGAGCCCATGGAGGAGTCCTTAGCTTTCCTCCCCGCCTTCCCTCCTTTCCAGCAGCAGCGCCCGGCTTTCAGACCGAAGGCGGAGGATCCTGGCCGCTCGGCTCGCTCCCCTCCCCCCCCTCCGCTTGCTACCAGTTGCCGGGATTCGTCAGTTGCCCCCCGAGCCGGGTGTCCGCTTACAGCCGCAGCCCTGGGCTTTAGTCCTGCTCGCTGGCCTGCCTGCCCCGTTGCACTAGTCGCCTAGTGGTTAGTGTCTCGCCTCCCTTTGCATCTGCTTACTTTTGCTTTTGGTCTGCATTTCCTAGCTATACTTTGTGCTCTTTTGCTGTTTTCGGGGCTGAAAGCGCTTCGTTTTCTTCTGTGGATTGTTTTGTTTCGTTGGTTTTGCATCTGGCCCAAAGTGGGGGCGTCGGACTAGGGGAGCACAGCTCGGATCCATTCAAAAGTGTCTAGCCTCAGAAGCAGGAGCCTGTACAATACACTGGCCTTTTACTTTGCCTTAGCCTCATGCTCCGGAGCTCTAGAAAGCCAAGGAGAATCGCGCCAGACGAGAAGGAGCGGCGAGGATGGGGGGGGGGGGCGGAACTAGGCTTACGGCCCACGCCCCACCCTCCGACCCCCGCTAAATCGATAGCGAACATTTTGGCCCGGTTTTCTATGGCTCTGGCATCGAGTTCGCGACTCCAGCGCGGTGCTGGGGCATGATGGGAGGAAAGCGTTTTCTCAGTCCTGCCAGGCCGGCGTGGGAGAATCGCCCCCCCCCCCCCCCAGCCCAAAGGAAGCCCTCGCTGTCGGCCTGGGGAGCCGGCAGGCCGTTCGGGAGGCTCCAATTGCTGCGGCTTTTTTGTTTTTTTTTTTTTTCCCCCGTTTTTTCCCCGGGCGTGGGGGAGGGCTAGGGCTGGGGATGGAACCCAAAGGAGCTGGAATGGCTAGCGGTGAGGGGAGAGCAAGAGAGACCGGGATCCCCAATCGGAGGGCCTGGGCCTGAGGCCAGGCTCCGAAGCCTCGCGGGCCAAGTGGCTTCCCGGCTCTGCGAGCCTCAGTTTCCTCCTCCGTCAGACAGAGGAAATCGTCCTTCTGGCTTCGGGGCGTGAGGGTGGAAGCGCTTTGTTTCGTGTGAATGCGCGAGCGAAAAATGGGAGCGATTGTGTTTGTGTCTTGGCCAGCGCAGGGGGAGGCAGAGGCAGAGGCAGAGGGAGCGGGGCAGGCGGGCGGCCCCCAACGGGGTGTGTCCTAAGTCGACACATCACCGCGCCCCTCCCGCGGGGGGAGGGGGCCGCCCACGTCCGGAGTTGCCCGGACCTGGCCCCCGGCCCAGCCTCCCCCCTCGGGGGGGGAGGGGAGGAGCCGCCTGGCTCGGCGGGTTCGGGAGTAAGCGAGGCGCGGCCACGACACCTTGTTTACTCGGCGGCGCGCCCCTGCGGGCGCCTCGTTCCCGGCCCGGACGTCAGAGCTCGGCCCGCGCCCATTGGTCGGGAGTTCGGCGGGAGGGCGGCGCTGGCGAGGGGGGCGAGGGGGGGGCGCCGCAGGGCCCGGCCGAGCCCGCTAGATGGCGCTGTCCTCCAGCGGGAGTCGGGCGCGGGCTCGTGGCCGCCAGGTGGCGCTTGCACGCACCATTCGCCTCCAAGTCGCCGAACAGCAAACACCCCAAACAATCCCGAAGCGCCACCAAAAAAAAAAAACCCGCCGGAGCCGACTGCCACTTTGCACCCCCCCAGCCCCGGCGCCGGCCAGCCGCGGGAGCCCGAGGCCCGCACAGCAGCCCGGGGCCGCCAGGGGCCCGCCGCCCCGACAGGCCGCGTCGCGCCGCCCGGGCCTGGGCCGCCGACAAGGCCCCGCGGCCAGGAGGAAGGCGCGGGGGAGGCGGCCAGGGCCAGCGCCGCTGCCGCCGCTGCCTGTGCCCGCGGGGAGGTAAGTTAGAAAATGGCGGAGGCGAAGCTTCGAGAAGTTTGCGGGGGGCTTCCTGGGTGTGCGTGTGCGTGGCTGTGGGGGCTGCAGACGGGGGCAGCGCCGGAGCGGGAGGGGGTGGGAGGAGGCGCGAGCCTTCGTTCCGGCGTCAGCCCGGAGCCGTCGTGGGGGGGGGGGTGTCGGGGGCGGCCCCGGCCCTCGGCCGCCTGCCCGCACCCCCCCCCCCCGATCCCCGGCGGCTCCCGGGGGGCTGCCCACCCACCCCCCCCCGGCCCCGGCCGCCGCCGCCGCCGCCGCCGCCTCGCGGGGCTCCCCGCGCCCCCCGCCCCTGCTGCCCCCTCCCCGGTGCCCCCCGCAGGCGGCCCAAAATGGAGAACGCGGAGCCGCGCAAGATGGAGGCTCCGCTTCTCCGGGTGTGTGACGAGGGGGGGGCGCGATCGGGCCGGCGGGGAGGGCCGTGGGAGCCCACTGGGCGCCCACTGCGGCCCCGCGCTGCCCGGCGCGGGGGGGGGGGGGCGCCGCGGAGCCGAAAATGGTGGCGCTGGGGCCGGCGGGGGAGGGGGCCCGCTTGTGTACATCTGGGCTCGGGCAGAGGAGGGGCGAGCCCCCCTCCCCGCCCCCCCCGCCTCCCCCTCCTCCCCGGCGTTCATGTGACCCGGCCCCCCCCCCCGCCCGAGCCCGGCCCCAGCCCCCCCCCCCCCCCCGCCCGCCCGGGAGCCCGCTCCGCGGGAATGCGCAGGAGCCCGACCCCGCCGCGCTCCCCGGGCCCTCCTTGGGGCAATTCTCGGCGGGCAGCGCTCTGCCAGCGGGCCGGGCGCGGGCTGGCCGCGGGGGGGCAGAGCGGGCGGGCCCGCGTGCTGGCCATGCTCTGAAAGGGGCTGCGCTGGGCGGCGGGGGGGGGGGAAGGGCGGAAGGGGGAGGGCTGCGGGCCGGGGGGTTTTGGCGCCACTTTTGTTTTACTTTGAGTCCGGCCTGGCGGCTCCACCCCCGCCCCCCACGGCTCTGCTCCCCGCACACCGAGCCGAGCCCATCGCGCCGCAGGTAGGTGGCAAAGCCGCGGCTGCCGGGTCCCGCTGCCAGCCCCAGCCCCTGGGCTTCGCCGAGGCTGCAGCCGGGCCCGGGAGCCGGCGGGGGGAGACGGGCGGGCCGGACCGCGGCAGCGCCCGCTACTTCCACCAAACTTCAGGACCCTGCCCCCCCCTCCCGACCCGACCCCCCCCCCCCCCCCCACCCCGGCTTGCCTGGGCTCCTGGCGATCGCGCCTTGGCGTTGCTCCCGGGCCCGGATTAGAACGCTTTCCCTTTTCCTTGCTCATTTCCTCCGATTCCCCCCCCCCCCCCCCGCTCCCCGCCCCCGAGGAAGAAAAGTCTTGGTGCGCTGGGCACGGCTCCGCCGAAGTGCCCTGGGCCAGCGGCGGGCTGCTCTCCCGGTGCCAGCCCGGCCCCCGGATGCCATCTCGCTTTCTGCTCTCCCTGCCCCAGAAGTTTGATTTCTCTTCTGTGACTTGGGCGCCCCACTCCGCCCCCCACCCCCACTCGGGGCGCCCGGTAGGCTTTTTGTTACCCTCTTGCGTGGACTCGGAAGAGAAAGCGGGTCCTGCGGGCTCCGGCGTAAGTGGCCAAAGGAACCCTGGGCCCAGTGGGGGCCCAAGAATGGTGCCGCCACAGCCCTCCCCCCGCGAAAGCTTGGCAAATTCGGGCTCCTATTTATCTCCCCGACGCCCCGCTTCCCAGTCGCCACACCCTGTGGCTCTGCCTTTGCACTGGACTCTTTCTTGGCTTCATTTTGTGCCACCGGACTTGGCTAAGCATGAGGCTGCTTTCCGCTCCGGCTTAGGAGCCTGGTGAAAGATTCATAACCAAGCTCTCTGGAATCAGCCTGGTGAGCTTTGCCTGCCTCTGCCCTGTTGTCTCCCTCCTTCGGGCGGCTGCCAGGGGCAGCACCACCGCTGGGAGACGAGGGGAGACTGAGGGCAGGGGGGAGAGGGCGAAACCAGGGGGGGAGGGGGGGCCGGACAGAGAGGGAGGGGGAGGGGGAGAGAGAGAGAGAGAGAGAGAGAGACACACACACACACACACACACGCACACAACACGCAGAGGCGACACAGAGAAAGACAGAGACAGAGTCGGGTTACCGAAGTGCGTCATTCATGGCTCTTAACTGGGCCTGCTCTGGAGCCTCTTGTGTTTGTTACTGTCCAAGCTGCACTTTCCTGCTCCCGGGATTGGAGAGGAAAAAAGGAACCAGGCCCGCCTCGTACTCCCACTCCGGGGCCTAGAACCCAAGCGAAACCGGGCCTTTCCAAGCCCGAACCTTTTTCTCCCCAGATGCTGGTTTCGAACAGGGCACTTGGACATATTTTGATATGAAAAACTGATTTAATCCTTGGCCTAGTTAGCTGCGGTGTCATCTAATCACTGAACCATTAGGGTTCCAAAATGTATTTCAAGTGACCTAATCATATATCATTAGAAATGAAAATGGCCAATTTATCGTAAAGCTATTTTTTTTCCAGCCGTTGAAACATTATTTTGGGAGACCATCCTGTTAATATCTCATGCCCTTTTTTCCCCCTGGGTGAAGAATGGTAGAAAATAATCGCAGCAGTAAATAATTCGTTTATGTTTCCATGTATTCTTATTTAGAATTCTGTCTGAAAGAATAAAGACTATATTCCTTTAAAATTTTTTAAATTAAAATTTACTGCTAAGAACATTTTAAATCCATTTCAGTTTTTGAGTTGACTTTTTAGTTGACAGAATTTTTATAAATGACTGATTTGTTTTTACATCCGTGTTTTCTGAACATATTCCCCCCCCCCCCTTAAAAAGATATACCAACCAGAAAAGATCGAGAAGTAGATGCAGGATTCTGTACTTACAGGCATTCCCCCCAAGCCTCCTTCCTTACTTTCTGGAACAAGCTTGGTTATCACACAGCTAATGGTTTTGTTTCATTTTATTGTCTTACTAGTTTTAATAGCTATTTTTGGAGGGAAATTGTGGAGACAGTAGATGATTTGATTAATTACTTTTAACATAACATGGATGGTAGGTTCTGTTGTAGCATATTTTTAGTCTTTTTTTCTTAGCTCCAAGTAAGATATATTTCTTTAAGGAAAATGCTGTGAAATAATTTGATCTATTTATTAAGGAAGAACTTCTGGAATCAATTCTCCTGCTCTCCTTAATGGGTGACTTATTTTGGGTTTATGCTTCTTTCAAACATCTGAGGGAAACTCTCTTTCCACACTATTTCTTATTAGCCCTTGCTGCTTTAGTGGATTGTGATATACATTTAGTGGCCTCGACTGAAAAAAAAATTAAAAAATTCATCCCCTGTTGATTGATGAACCTCTCCAAATTTAACTAGGGTGGTTCTCAGATAATGAGGGTAGGATTCTACCATCATGGTAGCAACCTGTCTGAGCTTGTCCTTTACTGTTGCCTTGAATTGTCAGTCAACTCCATCCCATGATGAGGAGTATTGAGGTTTGCCTATTTTCAAAGGTTTCCATAGTGAAAGGAGTAGAGTTATCATGATTTATCTGAAGATCTTGGTTTAATGTTTCATACTTTTCCTGAGAAGGGGCCAAATTCAGATTATTAAGCTTCTGAATTTTTCTTTGAAAATGGAAAAAATGGAAACTTAATGAAATTGCATTTATCAAGTTAGTAGCATTACAAAGCTCAGCTCAATAGTGGCTATTTCAAAGACCCTATGAGAATAGAAGCTGTATCTAGTAGGCCCTACCAAGATACAAATGCTTGCTCTACTGGGCAAGGCTTTCAAATAGAATGGGCTTTGCCAGTTTAATGGCAGCACTAGAAAGAAATTGGTGACTACAGCACCTGGGATCCAGTGATTATATGAAGGATTATATGGGCTTAGTTCTGGATTCCTGTAGGGATATGAGAAGGGACCGAAAAGTAGAAGAATCCTGCTTATTAAGCAGCAGTCCTCAAGTGGGACCTTGAAAGGTTTTAACATCTATCTGAAGCTGGGATCTTCTCTATAACATCTTTGGAAAATGGTCACTTAGTCCCTAGACTCTTCCAATTAACAGGAAAGGGGGAAGGAAATAAAGGACTCCTATATCCAAGGCAAAATACTAAGTGCTTTACAAATATTACCTCATTTAGTCCTCACCAAAACTCTCAGAAGTAGGTGCTGTTATCATCATTTTGTAGTTAGGGACTGCAAACAGAGGTTAAGTGATTTGCAATAGTAGTAAGTTTCTGAGGCAGAATTTCCTGAATTTGCTACTTAGTTCCATTGGTTGGGATAGCTATACATTATTAGGAAACTTCCTTTTATTAAACTAAACTCTTTTTCTGTAACTTGTATCCATTATGTCTTCAAGAGTCAAGAAAATAAATCAAATTTCTCTTCTATACACTAGCAATCAATCAGCAAGCATTTGTCCAACACATTCTATGTGCTAGGGGATATAAGCACAAAGAATGAAACAAAGTCTATTTCCAATGAGTTTACTTTTGAAAGAGGAGACAGGAATATATATATATATATATATATATATATATATATATATATGTATATATATATACATATATATATAATATATACACACATGCAGCATAAATAAATATAACATGAGTAGATAGTAATATATGCAAAAGAAGTTAAATATTAAATAGTTGGGGAAAGAGGACACTGGGATTTCAGGACATCTCCAGATGTAGAAGTTGTGGCCTTGGCAGTGAGAAGGGAATACAAGTATTTGAGAACAAGCCCTCTTTTTTTCTCTGTAACATCCATGGCAAATGGTCACTCAGTTACTAGTCTCTGCCAATTAACAAGAAAAGGGGAAAGAAATAAATGCCACCTACGTCCAAGGCAACATATTGCAAATATTATCTCATTTGGTCCTCACAATAATCCTCAGAAGTAGGTGCTGTTATCATTTTGCAGTTAGGGACTGCAAAGAGAGGTTAAGTGATTTGGAAAATAGTAAGTTTCTGAGGCAGAATTTCCTGAATTTGCTACTTCATTCCATAGCTATACATTATTCAGAAACTTCCTTTTACTGAACTATACTATTTTTCTGTAACTTGTAAACACTGGTCTGAGTTCTGTCTTCAAGGGCCAAGAAAATAAATCAAATTCATCTTCTACATGCTAGCAATCAATCAATAAGCATTTGTCCAACAATTCCTATGTGCTAGGGGATACAAGCGCTAAGAATGAAACAAGGTCTATTTCCAATAAGTTTACTTTTGAAAGAGGAGACAGGGAATGTATACACACACACACACATATAAATACATGCAGCATAAATAAATATAACATGAATAGATAGTAATATATACAAAGAAGTTAAATATTAAATAGTTGGGGAAAGAGGGCATTGGGAATATGGGGGGATTCAGGAGATTCTCAGATATAGAAGTTATGACTTTGGCAGTGAGAAGGGAATACAATTATTTGAGAACAAGAACTCCTTAAAATCTTTCCTTCTATAATCCAACCCCCCCCCCCCTTTCTGTCAGATAATCTTCATATGACATGGTTGCAGGCTTACTTACCATTTTGGTCACCCCCAGGTATGCTCTCTTCTCTGCCTCTTGGAAGTCCCAGACTTTCTTAAAATTTAGTACAAGCTTAGTATAAGTACCAGCTTCTCCCTGATATCCCCAGCTTCCTTCTCATCCAAGGATAACTTGTTTCTTTTTGCTTTGTGTGTGTCATATATATATATGTGTGTGTGTGTGTGTGTGTGTGTGTGTGTGTGTGTATTTGTGTTTGCTTGTGCATGGATGCATGTATAGATCCATGTATGTGGATGTATATATATATATATATATATACACATATATGTATATGTGTCATCTATCTTAATAAAATGTAAATCCCTTGAGGGGAGAGATCATTTCACAAATTGTCTTTGTGTCTCCATTGCCTACCAAAATGTTCGGCATAGAGTAATCATAAGTTTAAGTCATGAAGGGTCTTTATTGTTCCATCAAATACAATCTCTTCATTTTACATTTGACAGAACTAAGGAGGTGAACTGATTTGCCCAGGATCACCCAAGTAATCATTTACTAAATGATGATGTTTCAGTAAACAAAGCACCAACCCTAGAGTCAGGAGGAGCTGAGTTCAAATCTGATCTCAGACACTTAATAATTACCTAGCTATGTGATTTTAGCAAGTAACTTAACCCCATTGCCTTGCAAAAAGCCAAAAAGAATTAACCCCAAAACATAATAAATGATGATGTTTGTCCTTCATTCTCTAGGAAGACCATGACATCGGGGAAGTGATGCCATGACAATCACCTGAATTGCATTTGAGTGAGGGGAAGCTATGCTAAGTCACCAGCCTTACTTTCTGCTCCAAAGCCATCTGGATTTGGTGGCCAGATATGAATCAGGGACTGGAGATAGCCTGGGATTTGAGGCAATCAGGGTTAGGTGACTTATCCAAGGTCACATAGCTAGTAAGTGGCAAGTGTCTGAGGCCAAATTTGAACTCAGGTTCCCCTGACTCCTAGGTTGGTGCTCTACCCACTGCACCACTGAGTTGCCATCAAATTGTTGGATGAAATAAAGAAGATGTTGGAGTGTAATCACAATCTACAAACGTTCATTAATCTCGTACTATATATGCAAGGACACTGTGATAGATTTTGGAACTACTCATACTGAAAGGAAAAACAATCCTTGTCATCTAATATCAACCCAGATAAATATGGACGGTATAATTGAGGAGAAAGGAAAAAAGGAAAAAAGAACTTTGGCATAAGGGAGAGAAGTTCATTGGGTAGGTGGGGCTATGTCCTGAAGTGACTATGATATTATGTTGGTCAGAGATGAAGCTTTCATGGGAAAAAAAGGTTTTAAAAGAGCAGAGAACAGTGGGGCAGCTAGGTGGTGCAGTGGATAGAGCACTGGCTCTGGAGTCAGGGGTACCTGAGTTCAAATGCAACCTCAGACACTTAATAATTGCCTGTGTGACCTTGGGCAAGTCACTTAACCCTATTGCCTTAAATAAAAATTTTTTTTTAAAAGAGCAGAGAGCAGCAAATTGGTTGTGGAAAGGTATTAAATGTGTGAGATGATACATGAACTGAACCTGAGATTTTCTTTTTTTCATTTTTTTCTTCTTTTTCAAAAAATTATTTTTTCAACTATATGCAAAGGTTTTCATTTTTCTGTAAGGTTTTGATTCCCACATTTTTCTCCCTCCTTCCCTTCCCCTCACCCTTCCCCTTGACAGTGAGCAATCTGATATAGGTTATACAGCTACAACTATGTTAAACTTATTTCTATATTAGTCAAGTTGCAGATGCCAGAGATTTTCAAGAAGAGGTGAGAAGTGTGTACTTTGAAGGTATGGGGGACAAGATACATAATTTCATGGAGGCCATCCTTGGATCCAGAAGGTCAAGAAATTTTAGGGAAGAGAGATTTATCCCTTAGGCCAGTGGAGTGGTCATTCTTGGGGAGGCAAAGAAGCTGAGGCCTTAAGTTAAATCCAGGGCCAGGTCTGATCCCTGGGCATTAACAGGAAGCTAGGAAGAACAGGATCTAAGGCCAGGGATTACTAAAGCAGTAACCTTTGATATTCTGCCTTCCTCCATTTCTGGCTGCCCTTTGGAGCTGAAGGATCAAAGTGCCAGTGACAGCCTTCCCTCCTCCTTCCCTGTACACATAATCCACTTGATGAGTGCCAGCTGCTAAGGCAGGTGACAGCAGGTGACAGCTGACCCCTCAGGCATGGAGCATTCTTCATACATATACATACATAGTCTTTAGTTACCCTGCTCCCACAAGGGGTGGGGCAGATTCTCAGAATACTCCACATCAGCTGTTAGGGGGCTAAATAGAATTCTTCCCTTCTTTCCCCCCTCCCCATTCCCCATTCTCCTCCAGAATCCCTTTTCACTAGGGTCTGGAAAAAAGACTTCAGTCCTCCTCCTAGTCCTAAATGTGCTGGAAGCCCAGTTTGTTCTTAAGCATTCTGGGGAGGCTAAGTATGGGGCTGTGTGGAATGGATGTCAGCTCAGATCTCCCGGGAGTGGGGGGGGGGGGATGGGAGGGGTGAGGGGAGGAAGTCCTTTTGCCAGTCTTTAACTAAACCATCATCTCTTTAAAGTTTTATGCTTCTTTATAGTTTCTATGTAAATGAATAGAGAGATCTAATGTAGACAAACTAGCAAAGACATTCAGAAAGTTTTTGATTGCAAAGTCTGAAATTGAACTCGGTCCTCCTCTTGCAGCTGAAGTTCTTTCATACATTTTGGTTTGTCATGATCATTCTGAATGCATTCATGATCTCCTGCCCATTACAAGGTGCTACCTCCCCCAACGAAGCTTTCTTTGATCTCCCTCCTCCAAGCAATCTCTTTGATTTTCTCCAAGCACTTTGTTTAGCCCTCCTTCCCCCAGTGTGTCCATTGTTCCTGGACCCAGCCAGCTAAGTGTGGACATGCTCGTTGGCTCCCAGATGCTGATCTATTCTGATCTGGTATCTAGGTTGTCAGAGGAACACCCACACCACTGAAATGGAAGTATTGACCCCATGACTAGGGTCACTAGGCCAAAGGGGCTTGAACAGTTTGGTAATCTTTATTGTGTGTGTACTGTTAGATTGCTTGCTAAAAAGATTGCACCAGCTCCAAATTCCACAAGTGTAGTGGATTTCTGGGTCTGTTTCCCCACAGCTCAGCCAACTTGTATTTTATTGGCTTCTTTAACCATTGTCAATTTAAAGGTAGGCAGAACAAGACAAACAAAAGTGTTGGAATCTTAAAAGATTTGTGCCTAGAAGCTGGCTCAACTGGGTCCTATTGCTAGGGCTGGCTACTCTGTGGGGTTTGGCTTCACTGGGTTCCCCTGCTTGCCGCAAACTCTGTGACTCTAAAATAATGTCTATACTCAAGTCATTGGAGTAAGTTTGTAAGGATGCATTTTCAGGTTATTTGAAGAAGACATTTTGCATTATTATTACAATCTCCTGCTATCATCACGATGCCTCCCATTTCAGGATTACAAAGTGCTTTCTCTAGGACAACTCTGAAAAGTGTTACATCACTTCTTCTTAGAGCTGCCTTTGGTTGCCTGTAGGGTCATGTAAGCTTTTGTAAGAAAATTCTACTGTTTATTTTAGCTTTTGAATACATTAGCCCTGATTTTTGTCCTCTCCACTCCTCAGTATTGGCTTTTCATGAGCTCTCCAACAGACCCCAGAGGCAAGTCAGAGAGGGGAAGAGACTTGTCCAAAGTCACGTGGAAATCACAGCTCTAGAGTGGAAAGGGAACATTGAGGCTGGCTAGTCTAACTTCCTCACTTTACAGATGAAGAACTCGGGGCTAGAGAACTGACATAATTTGTCCAAGGAGTCAAATTTGAATTCCGGTCCTGTAAAGTGAAAGCCCGTGTATGGGCTTTCCCTCGTACCTCAGTGCTTCCCTTGTAGCTCAGTGGTAGCCACACAACTAAACTGCTGCTTGAAAAATAGGCATACAATATGTAGGTGTGTTTCTTTGTCATTTTTTTAAAGCAATTAGAGTTAAGTGACTTGTCCAGGGTTACATATTCAGTGTTCTATCCACTGTGCCACCTAGCTGCCCCTGTAGGTGTGTTTCTAACTAGATTTCGAGCTAGAAGATACTTTAAATTCTAAAGTTTAGAGCGTATCAGTTCAAAATCCTCCTTTCTTTCCATTTTACTGTTGAGGAGATGGACACAGAAAAGTTAAATGATTTTCTCCCCACAGCTAGCAAACACAGCTAGCAAATGTGTTACTTGTAACTTCTAAGAACACCCCAAATGGGTTCATAAAGAGTCAGTCTCAACTGAATAACAGCGTCTGGGATTTGAACTTGTCATTCTGACATCTGTCCCATAGCCTCTCCATTATACCCCATTGCCTTTCCGGCTCACGAGGACCTGCCTAAATTCTGGCACAGACTTTGCCATGTCCCAGTCACCGCCATTCTGCGATCTTTTATGAATAGAAGAATGACATAACTCTAGACCTGTGTTTTAGAAATATCACTTTGGCAAGTATGTGGAGGATGGATTGGGCAGGAGATCAGATGAGTTCACAAGTAAAGCATTTTACAAAGCTAGCTATTATTATCTGGCATTAGCCTAGGATTCCAGAAGCAAATGAACCTCATTAGACACATTCCCCCTCATCTTCACTCCCCCCCCCCCAAGTCCTTTAAATCTATGGTTCTTAACTTGAAGGTCCAAGGATTTGGATGGGGGCGGGGGAATACATCTTTATTCTAATAATTCATTTCTTTTGTGTTTTGATGTATTTTGTTTTATGCCTTTAAGAACACAATTCTGAGAACGGGGTCTGTGGGCTTCCAAATACTGCCAAAGGGATCTAAGAACCAAAAAGGCCTTCGACTGTGCAGATGACTTCAGCACCTGTTTTTCTGGAACTATATTTTCTGAGGAGTTTTACATCTAGACTGAGCTTTTCATCTTCCACTTTTGTTATTCATTCAACCCCTCCCCTACCAAATTCATTGATTTGTTCTCTTCTCCACTCTGCCCCATCTCTTTCTCACCTTTTATTATTCGGTCCCCAACTGCTTCTAGCATTAATTTCTAGTGTCTAACATTAGAAGTGCTATCAGCATAAAACAGCAGATTTGCTACCAATGTTAGACATCAAAGACTGACCAGGCTTCCAGTGTTTGCTTTTATTTAACCCAGCTAGTCAGTAGGAAATCTCTTTCTTGGCATTCAAATGCAAGTAGTGGTCCTAGATGTGTATTATAAGAATACTCTCCAGAACCTTAGGAGATGCCAATGTCAAAGTTTTGCTTTAGCCTTGTATTATACACAACAGAGTATCACCTGTTAAAATTGTAATTCACCTAGAAGTTTGAACGCTTTGATTATTTCCTCCATTTTTTTTTTGGCAAATTGTCATTTATATTGCTGCTCCTCCCAAAGCTGATCTCATAGAAATGCTTTTATCTATGAATTTTAAAAAATGCTTAACCTATAAAGTCTTGGGAAGGAGGGCTAATTCGATTCCATTCAACACTATCTGCTGAGTACTTGTTATATTTAAAGATCGCTGCTGGGGACAGAAGGGAAAATGTCAGAGACAAATAAACACTGTGAAAATCAATCAATCAATCAACAAGCATTTATTACTAGGTGCCATCCACTGTTAACAATAGGAGGCAGTTTCTCATTAAATGTCCAAAAGAGTGAATTTGGATCTATAAAGAGAAAGGGGGTGGATGTCTGGACCAGACAAGGAGACGGTCTGAGCCCGGGGCTGGTGGTGGCAATGAATGTGCCATATTCTTGGACAGTGAGGTGGGTGCTTGTGTGCATGCCTCCCTTGGATAGGGAATGAAAGATGGCGGGAAGAAGTAAGCTTATCCAAGAGTTTCTTAAGATGTCTTAGACAAGGTAAGACCAGATTACGTACTACACTGCAGAACTCCTATGATCCTTTTCACATAGAATTCTAGTGAATTGTGTAAATATTTACTTGCCACAGTAGATTATTGCCTTCATAATGCCAGGAACTTTGCTTTACGCAGTTAAGCGTCTTACAAAGTACCTTCTATGTAGTCAACGTTCAATGGACATTTGTAGAATGAATGAATGATGAATGGAGGCCTTGAAAACATTGAAAGTCTGAGAATTTTGGCTGGATCTGGAGGCTAATGGGGAGCTACTGAAGATTTTTGAGCAAGGGGAATGGTGTGATAAAAGTGCTGTTTTAGAAAGATTAACTCCTTTTCTTTTCAATTTCATTGATATATTCTGTTTTTATTTCACCTTCATGTCCTTCTTCCTCTCCTACCCACTGAATCCCTTACAACAAAGAATAAAGAAAGAAAAAGGAACCGAGCTTGATATATGTATACATATTATAGATTGATACACACATACATGGATTTATGTATAGATAAATGAATTTTATACATATGAAAAGGTATTTATATTTTTATAATATATTTATATATGAAATTTTATATAATGAAATATTATATATATATATCAATGAATTTGGCTAACATCAACAGATATTTCCATATTCAAAGAACAGAAAAAAAACTGTGAGACTCTTATAACATTGAGCTTTTTAGTTTTCTTATTTATTAGATTCACCTGATAGTACTCACAGTGGCAGCATATTGTTTCCCTTCTGGACTTTGCTCTGGTCTCTTCTGTGTATTTTTTAAAGTGTTTTGGTGTTTGGTCATTATAATTATATAGCATTCAGTTTAGATTGAAGGTCAGAAACTCAGACAGAAGGAGACCGTATAAGAACAATCTATTCATGAGATGGTAAGGCCTTAGACTAGGATGTTAACAATGAGGATTGAAAGGAAGGACTATATGTACTTTTAAGGTAGTAATGGTAGGACTTGGTGATTAATTGGGTGAAGGAGAGCAAGGATTACATAGGGATGATTACTCTCTAGGGAATCAATTCCTGCTCTCCTAACTCTCAAGAAACTGATTTATAAACTAGAAAGCCAATTTAATTTACAAAGATGACTAGAATACTGATGTCTGCTATCCAGGGCACCCCATTCCTAGAACCTGGCTATAGGTTTCTGGAAAAATCAAATCAAAAATTAGAAAGCTGTTTAGTGAGCACAAAATTAGTACAAAAGGAACTGGAGAGTGGGCCGATGTAGAACGTGGAACATTTGTAGCTTTTCTACTACAAAGTACATCTTTTCTGTCAATTAACAAGCATTAATAAAAGTTCCTGATATGTGTCAGCCCCTGCCCTCACCCTCAAAGAGTTGACAGTTGATGGGGTCTGGGAAAATAAGATGTATGGAATAAGGTATATGGGTGGGCAGTCGCCCTAGCAGTTGGTAGATCAGGCAAGGTTAAATATATAGAAGTTGGCATCTGTCTTGAGTTTTGAAGGAAACTGGGGTTTTAAGAGGTGACGTGGGGGTAGGGAATTCCAGGCAAGGGGATACAGCCTGTGCAATACACAAGCTATGGGAGGTGCAACATTATCTGTGAGGAACAGCAAGTAAACCAGTTTGCCTGGAATGGAGTGTGTGAAGGGGAATGATGTTGTAATATCTGGAAAGGTTGGTTGAAGACAGTTTATGAAAGGTTTTAAAAACTGAACAGCAGGGTTTCTATTTGATTCTTGAGACAAGAGTCAGAGCATTTTTTGGTGCAGTTATATGACTTCAGACCTTTGCTTTAAGAATATTTCTCTGGTAGGTGTGTGGAGGATGGATTGGGCAAGAGAAGAGACTGAAGGAAGGGTTACAGATCAGGAGGCTACAGCAATAGTAAAGGAGATGAGGATCTGAATAAGGATTGGTGGCAGTTTGAGAGAAGAGAAGGGGAGAGATGCAGGGAAATAAATCTACATGCCTAATATATTGTCTCTCTTCCTTGGACACTACTTGAAGTTGAAAAGAAATCCAATCTTTTTAATTTTGGTGATGCTATTCATAGAAATAGGGAAGTTGTAAGGGGGTGTTGATTTGATGTGAGGGGGAAAGATGATGAGTTCTGAATCATTAGAAATTGTGGTTAAGATTAGGGTGTGTGTGTGTGTGTGTGTGTGTGTGTGTGTGTGTGTGTGTGTATTTGAATAAGTGTGTGGTGTAGGTGTTCTTATATTTGTGTGTGTATGTGAGTGTGTGAAATTGGCCATGATTTCATTAGGGTGGGGAATTCCAGTTCAAAAATTCCTTCTACCAAAACAGATCTGGCGACTCCTCAGTCATTTACAGCCTCAAGAGAGTTTCCTGGGGGAAACTGAGAAGCTAGGATTTACTGAGTCATGGAGTTAGGCTATATTAGAGGCAGGATCTGAACCTAGGTCATTCTGACTAGACCTTCTATCGACTACACTATGCCCCCCCCCCAGCTAGATGTTTAACTGGAAATGATAACTACCTAGTTGGAGTTATTGCACTGGAATTCATATGGAGAGGGTCATTTGTCAAACAATTGATCAGTTTCATTGTTTTGTGACTAATAAACTGATATCTAAGAAAAACTAGTAACTCTGTCATCTCTGTCTTTCTGTTTAAACTGTACGAGACCTTGGACTCTGTAAACTTCTATGTCTGCCAACAAAAAAGGGAAGCCTTATTTGGAGTCTTTGAGCAATGTTAATTTTAACGGAAAGCACTTTTAGCAACATTGGGAAATAGCCCAATTTTGAGGAAGAATGCTGATAACCCAGCTTACAGCAAGCAATACCACCCACCATTCAACCTGTTGCCCAACAATGACCTCTCTACCCGGAATACATTAAATATTACCCACATGTACCTGTTGAGTATGCTTGCATTTAACATTGTGAAAGTCTCTTGAAAATGCTGAAAATCTTTTTTTTTAAATCATCTTAAAAAGAATTCATAACAGTTGATAACTGAGAGGTCTGTTTTTGTTTGCATATCACATGCAAGAGAAGCATGGTGTTTAGGGATTCCAGAAAGAACCCCGATGTCATCTATCTTCAAGATTCAAGGAAACATTTTAAAGTGTTAAATGAATGAAGGGCTACCCAAATGCATAAAAGCCGTGTATTACATTGGATAGGGAGCTGACTTTGGAGCTAGAAGAGACTGGTTTCAAATCCTGACTGATTCATTCAAATGATATGCTCATAGGAAAGTTATATAACTTCTCAATATGCCAATCAGTTAATCAATAAGTCCCATTATGTGCCAGATACTGCTAAGAGCTTTGTATTTAGTCTTTTTTTTTTAGATTTTTTTTTTCAAGGCAATGGGGTTAAGTGGCTTGCCCAAGGCCACACAGCTAGGTAATTATTAAGTGTCTGAGGTCAGATTTGAACACAGGTCCTCCTGACTCCAAGGCCAGTGCGGTGCTCTATTCACTGCGACACCTAGCTGCCCTCTGCTAAGAGCTTTGGACACAACTAAAGGCAAAAGGCAATCTTTACCCTTGAGGAGCTTACAAATAAATATGTACAAACAAAGAATATACAAACAAATAGGAAATAATCAACAGTTGGAAGGCACTAGAATTAGAGGGATTGGCAAAAGCTTTCTGTAGAAAGTGGGATTTTAGTTGGAACTTGGAAGGAGCCAAGGAAACCAGAAGGTGGAGATGCAGAAAGAGAAAATTCCAGTCAAGGGAACAGCCAGAGAAATGCCTTGGCGATGTTCTAGAAACATCCTGGAGTCCAGTGACATTGTATTTTTTTAACTAGGCAATGGGGTTAAGTGGCTTGCCCAAGGCCACACAGCTAGGTAATTACTAAGTGTCTGAGGTCGAATTTGAACTCAGGTACTCCTGACTCCAGGGCCGGTGCTCTATCCACTGCGCCACCTAGCCGTCCCACTGACTTTGTAGGAGTTGCCTAGGAAGGGGAATAAAGCATAAGAAGACCGGAAAGGTGGGAAGGGGTCAGGCTATGGAGGACTATGAATACCAATCAGAGGATTTTGTATTTCATTCTGGAAGCAATAGTCATTGAACTTTGTGTTTGTGTTTGTGTGTGTGTGTGTGTGTGTGTGTGTGTGTGTGTGTGTGTGTGTGACATGATTAGATCTTTGATTTAAGAAAAATCATTTTAGTTGCTAAATGGAATATGTTTTGGAACCTGGAGGAATTCCAAGTAGGTTGTTGTAACAGTTCAGGAATGAGGTGATGAGGGTCTGCAACTGGTTGATGGCAGCATGAGAAGAGAGGAAGGGATATGTTGGAGAGATATTCCAAAGATGAAATCAACAGGCTTTGGCACCATATTAGATACCTAATTAGATACCTAAGTTGTGAGCCTGGGTGACTGGGAGGATACTGGTGCCCTGGATGTTAGCAGGGAAGTTTGGAAAGGTGAAGGGATCGTTTTGAGATAAAGATAATGAGTTTAGTTTTGGACATGCTGAGGCTGAGACATTTACAGCACATTCAGTTCTAGATTTCTAACAAGCATTTGAAGATGTGAGACTTGAGGTCAGCAGAGAGGTTAAGACTGGATAAGTAGATTTGAGAATCATCAGCATTGAGAGATGATAATTAAATCCAAGAAAGCTGATGAGATCATCAAGTGAAGCAGTATTGAGGGAGAAGAATGTTGATTTGATTACCAATCCTTGAGCTAGAGGCAGTGCTTTTGTCTTTGTGTTTGTGTGTGTGTGTGTGTAGGGAGAGGGAGGAGGAAAGAGAGGGAGAGGGAGAGGGAGAGGGAGAGGGAGGGAGAGGGAGAGGGAGGGGGGGGAGAGAGAGAGAGAGAGAGGAGAGAGAGAGAGAGAGAGAGAGAGAGAGAGAGAGAGAGAGAGAGAGAGAAAGATTTTTTTTGGGGGGTGTTTCTGTTTTCTGTATGTGAGGAGGGAGTTTTCCTAGAGGGAGTTTTTATAATGGGAATTCCCTACAACAGATAAAATCAAAGATCCTTTTCACCTCCCTACTGTCAACTCCAAAAAATGCTGATGGTATTAGGTGGAACAAGAATTAACTGAACTAGATTTGAAATAAGACTTATTCAGATGATTTTTGGCAAAAGTGGATTTTTTTTTGCTAGAATTTCAAACTAATTCTACCAGTTTTTTCTTGCATTTTTAAAGTTTTCAGTGAATAAACTTTTATTTTCTTTCACTCCCAGACTCACCTCCTCATTGTCAGTCAATTATTATTTAGTTGGGGGAAAAGGGGAAAAAAAACCCTTTGTAACAAATATGTATCATTAAGCAAAACACATTCTTGAACTGGACATGTCCAAAATTGTCTTCTTTTTTATTTTTACATTATTAAAGATTTTATTTGAGTTTTACAATTTACCCCCCAATCTTACTTCCCTCAAAATTGTCTTCTTCATCTTGAGTATTTAACCTCTCCAGCAGGAGGTGGAATCAGCTTTCCACTTTGCCTTACCAGTGCTAGGCTTTCAAAGTTCTGTTTACATAAAGAGGACAATGTGGTAATGCTCTTGAAATTTTGCCTTAGAATTTTGTCTTAGTAGATAGCACACTTGAGAGGTTCCGGACAGATAGCTGCTTGCTCATTCCCTTGGGGGTACTTAGTGGGGTTTCTTGGTTCCGAAGTCTGAGTCTCAGGACTGAAATTTCAGGTATCCTGTTTTTATTAAGTTGTTATTTATATTATTTGATGAACAAAATCCAAGGCTATGCTTCATGGGAACCCATATCTTATGAACCCGATTTACTAAAATCAAACGTCAGCTGAACTGACAAAAGTGCTTAGAATACATGTGCCACTTCTCCTCAGGTACCCCCTTTCTAGCTACTGGAAAATCCAGTTAATGTGTCTGGAAGCATGCTATCAGTGTAATGGTAATTGCTGGTAGTATGGTGCTAGTCTTGAAGTCTGGAGGCCTGGGTTCAATTCTTGGCTCTGGATGTTGTGGGAACCAAATGAAACAATGTGTATAGTGCTTTGCAAAGCATAAGATACTTTGTAGATGGAAGGTATTATTATTAATAACGACTCATATTTGATAGCACTTTTGCATTAAGGTTTGTACCTTAAACAACGTGTGACCTACATAATGAAAGTATTATTTCTGTTTTACAGCTGAGAAAATAGGCTGAGAGGTTAATTAGCCTTACCAAGGAAGGCCACATAGCTAGTATATATGGCATAATGGGGACTCAACCCAGGTCCTCTGATTTCCAATTTATCTGACTTTGAAGGGCTACTAAGTATGTAACAGGATACATTATTGACTTTTCTGATAACTTTGTCATATGTGTGTATACTTGACACATTATGTCCTTTATGTATTGCGAGAGGTAAGAAATTATCATTGGATTGTTCTTTTTTCGTAACTCTTATCTTTCACTTAATTTTTTTGTTACTGTATTTCTTCCTGAAGGAATTACTACTTAGGTGGGTTAAAAGAATGTTGCAATACCATTTGAATTGAGATCTTCCTTGGAAGCAAGTAGGGAGGCACCCAAGTCTGACACATTCAAAAGAAGGCTTTTGTGTTCATTTTTAAAGGTTTAATCCTAAAAGATGAGACTTTCTGGCCTTTCCCCCATCTAAGTCCTCACCCAATCTGACACTCGCCATCCTCCTTTTGTAAGAGCCATACCTGTGTGACCCCTAGGCACCACCTCCCCTCTCTTTGGTCCCTAGTTTCCTCCTCTGTAAAATGACACATTTGTATGAGATTGAAGAAAGAATGACACAACTCTGGCAACAGCTAGAAGGGAGCTCAGTTCAACCTTTCCTGCCTACGCATTCGGTTTTAAAGCGTGGGGAATTATGTGGCCAAGGGGACTTGGCCAAGATCACAGTGGTGTAACTGGCAGAAAAGGGGGGGTTCAAAGCCCCTGTCGCTGCCCGGCTTTCCTGTGAAGATCTGGTTCAACGTTAACATCCACTACAATCAGTTTATTATCAGTTACTATCCAAACTGGCCTGCAAGCTTTTTCTCACAATTGGACGTCCATTTTTGAAGCCTTCACGCCTCCACGCAGTTTGCAATACATTTCTCTCCACCACCCCTCTATCCCCCGGGCTTTTAAGTATCTTTAATGTACTTCAAATACTCAGTTCCTCAAATTCCCTCGTATTTGCTATCTTGGACAAAATTTCTCCCTAAGTAGACTGTAAGCTCCCTGAGGAGTTTCTTTTTTTTTTTTTCTTTTGTTCTTTCCCCAGGGATAAGTGATTGCGTCTTTAAGTTCAGGGTACTTCCTCGTTGATTGAGGCTATTGTATCTGAGGGTGTGACCTCGGGCACGTAGAAGTTACCTGACCTGTCCGGGATCACTATTGGGGAAGGAAGAATTTGCACTCGGCCTCTGTTAAACGTACTGTTTTCTTGGTTTGAGGCTTGGAAACTTTGTCCATCATTCTCGTTACAGTGTCCTGACCGTCTTCCTATTTTCCTGTTCACTTGATGTGCTTGTCCTCCTTGTCATGGTCAGTGCCACCCCTTCGCCCCTCCCCAGCTGTGCGGCCACTCGGCAGCCTTTTTACTCACACAGTTGGCATCTGACAGACCAAGTCGGAGAGTGTCCCCACCGTGCAGTCAGTGTTGGGCACGGCAGAGTTTGGGGCACCCGCACGCTGCCTTCAAGTGAGGCCCATGGAGGAGTCCTTAGCTTTCCTCCCCGCCTTCCCTCCTTTCCAGCAGGCAGCGCCCGGCTTTCAGACCGAAGGCGGAGGATCCTGGCCCGCTCGGCTCGCCTCCCCTCCCCCCCCCTCCGCTTGCTACCAGTTGCCGGGATTCGTCAGTTGCCCCCCGAGCCGGGTGTCCGCTTACCAGCCGCAGCCCTGGGCTTTAGTCCTGCTCGCTGGCCTGCCCTGCCCCTGTTGCACTAGTCGCCTAGTGGTTAGTGTCTCGCCTCCCTTTGCATCTGCTTACTTTTGCTTTTTGGTCTGCATTTCCTAGCTATACTTTGTGCTCTTTTGCTGTTTTCGGGGCTGAAAGCGCTTCGTTTTTCTTCTGTGGATTGTTTTGTTTTCGGTTGGTTTTGCATCTGGCCCAAAGTGGGGGCCGTCGGACTAGGGGAGCACAGCTCGGATCCATTCAAAAGTGTCTAGCCTCAGAAGCAGGAGCCTGTACAATACACTGGCCTTTTACTTTGCCTTAGCCTCATGCTCCGGAGCTCTAGAAAGCCAAGGAGAATCGCGCCAGACGAGAAGGAGGAGGATGGGGGGGGGGGGCGGAACTAGGCTTACGGCCCACGCCCCACCCTCCGACCCCCGCTAAATCGATAGCGAACATTTTGGCCCGGTTTTCTATGGCTCTGGCATCGAGTTCGCGACTCCAGCGCGGTGCTGGGGCATGATGGGAGGAAAGCGTTTTCCTCAGTCCTGCCAGGGCCGGCGTGGGAGAATCGCCCCCCCCCCCCCCCCCCCAGCCCAAAGGAAGCCCTCGCTGTCGGCCTGGGGAGCCGGCAGGCCGTTCGGGAGGCTCCAATTGCTGCGGCTTTTTTTTTTTTTGTTTTTTTTTTTTCCCCCGTTTTTTTTCCCCGGGCGTGGGGGAGGGCTAGGGCTGGGGATGGAACCCAAAGGAGCTGGAATGGCTAGCGGTGAGGGGAGAGCAAGAGAGACCGGGATCCCCAATCGGAGGGCCTGGGCCTGAGGCCAGGCTCCGAAGCCCTCGCGGGCCAAGTGGCTTCCCGGCTCTGCGAGCCTCAGTTTCCTCCTCCTCCGTCAGACAGAGGAAATCGTCCTTCTGGCTTCGGGGCGTGAGGGTGGAAGCGCTTTGTTTCGTGTGAATGCGCGAGAGCGAAAAATGGGAGCGATTGTGTTTGTGTCTTGGGCCAGCGCAGGGGGAGGCAGAGGGCAGAGGCAGAGGCAGGGAGCGGGGGCAGGCGGGCGGCCCCCAACGGGGGTGTGTCCTAAGTCGACACATCACCGCGCCCCTCCCGCGGGGGGGGAGGGGGCCGCCCACGTCCGGAGTTGCCCGGACCTGGCCCCCGGCCCAGCCTCCCCCCTCGGGGGGGGGAGGGGAGGAGCCGCCTGGCCTCGGCGGGTTCGGGAGGTAAGCGAGGCGCGGCCACGACACCTTGTTTACCTCCGCGCGGCGCGCCCCTGCGGGCGCCTCGTTCCCGGCCCGGACGTCAGAGCTCGGCCCGCGCCCATTGGTCGGGGAGTTCGGCGGGAGGGCGGCGCTGGCGAGGGGGGCGAGGGGGGGGGCGCCGCAGGGCCCGGCCGAGCCCGCTAGATGGCGCTGTCCTCCAGCGGGAGTCGGGCGCGGGCTCGTGGCCGCCAGGTGGCGCTTGCACGCACCATTCGCCTCCAAGTCGCCGAACAGCAAACACCCCAAACAAATCCCGAAGCGCCACCAAAAAAAAAAAACCCGCCGGAGCCGACTGCCACTTTGCACCCCCCCAGCCCCGGCGCCGGCCAGCCGCGGGGAGGCCCGAGGCCCGCACAGCAGCCCCGGGGCCGCCAGGGGGGCCCGGCCGCCCCGACAGGCCGCGTCGCGCCGCCCGGGCCTGGGCCGCCGACAAGGCCCCCGCGGCCAGGAGGAAGGCGCGGGGAGGCGGCCAGGGCCAGCGCCGCTCTGCCGCCGCTGCCTGTGCCCGCGGGGAGGTAAGTTAGAAAAATGGCGGAGGCGAAGCTTCGAGAAGTTTGCGGGGGGCTTCCTGGGTGTGCGTGTGCGTGGCTGTGGGGGCTGCAGACGGGGGCAGCGCCGGAGCGGGAGGGGGGTGGGAGGAGGCGCGAGCCTTCGTTCCGGCGGTCAGCCCGGAGCCGTCGTGGGGGGGGGGGTGTCGGGGGGCGGCCCCCGGCCCCTCGGCCGCCTGCCCGCCTACCCCCCCCCCCCGATCCCCGGCGGCTCCCGGGGGGCTGGCCCACCCACCCCCCCCCGGCCCGCCGGCCGCCCCGCCCGCCGCCGCCGCCGCCGCGCGGGGCTCCCCGCGCCCCCCCGCCCCTGCTGCCCCCTCCCCGGTGCCCCCCGCAGGCGGCCCCAAAATGGAGAACGCGGAGCCGCGCAAGATGGAGGCTCCGCTTTCTCCGGGTGTGTGACGAGGGGGGGGGCGCGATCGGGCCGGCGGGGAGGGCCGTGGGAGCCCACTGGGCGCCCACCTGCGGCCCCCGCGCTGGCCCGGCGCGGGGGGGGGGGGGCGCCGCGGAGCCGAAAATGGTGGGCGCTGGGGCCGGCGGGGGGAGGGGGCCCGCTTGTGTACATCTGGGCTCGGGCAGAGGAGGGGCGAGCCCCCCCTCCCCCGCCCCCCCCCGCCTCCCCCCTCCTCCCCGGCGTTCATGTGACCCGGCCCCCCCCCCCGGCCCCGAGCCCGGGCCCCAGCTCTCCCCCCCCCCCCCCGCCCGAGCCCCGGCCCCAGCTCCCCCCCCCCCCCCGCCCGAGCCCCGGCCCCAGCTCTCCCCCCCCCCGCCCGAGCCCGGCCCCAGCTCTCCCCCCCCCCGCCCGCCCGGGAGCCCGCTCCGCGGGAATGCGCAGGAGCCCGACCCCCGCCGCGCTCCCCGGGCCCTCCTTGGGGCAATTCTCGGCGGGCAGCGCTCTGCCAGCGGGCCGGGCGCGGGATGGCCGCGGGGGGGGCAGAGCGGGCGGGCCCGCGTGCTGGCCATGCTCTGAAAGGGGCTGCGCTAGGGCGGCGGGGGGGGGGGAAGGGCGGAAGGGGGAGGGCTGCGGGCCGGGGGGTTTTTTGGCGCCACTTTTGTTTTTACTTTGAGTCCGGCCTGGCGGCTCCCACCCCCGCCCCCCACGGCTCTGCTCCCCGCACACCGAGCCGAGCCCATCGCGCCGCAGGTAGGTGGCAAAGCCGCGGCTGCCGGGTCCCGCTGCCAGCCCCCAGCCCCTGGGCTTCGCCGAGGCTGCAGCCGGGCCCGGGAGCCGGCGGGGGGGAGAACGGGCGGGCCGGACCGCGGCAGCGCCCGCTACTTCCACCAAACTTCAGGACCCTGCCCCCCCCCTCCCGACCCCGACCCCCCCCCCCCCCCCACCCCGGCTTGCCTGGGCCTCCTGGCGATCCGCGCCTTGGCGTTGCTCCCGGGCCCGGATTAGAACGCTTTCCCCTTTTCCTTGCTCATTTCCTCCGATCCCCCCCCCCCCCCCGGCTCCCCGCCCCCGAGGAAGAAAAGTCTTGGTGCGCTGGGCCACGGCTCCGCCGAAGTGCCCTGGGCCAGCGGCGGGCTGCTCTCCCCGGTGCCAGCCCGGCCCCCGGATGCCATCTCGCTTTCTGCTCTCCCTGCCCCCAGAAGTTTGATTTCTCTTCTGTGACTTGGGCGCCCCACTCCGCCCCCCCACACCCCCACTCGGGGCGCCCCGGTAGGCTTTTTGTTACCCTCTTGCGTGGACCTCGGAAGAGAAAGCGGGTCCTGCGGGCTCCGGCGTAAGTGGCCAAAGGAACCCTGGGCCCAGTGGGGGCCCAAGAATGGTGCCGCCACAGCCCCTCCCCCCGCGAAAGCTTGGCAAATTCGGGCTCCTATTTATCTCCCCGACGCCCCCGCTTCCCAGTCGCCACACCCTGTGGCTCTGCCTTTGCACTGGACTCTTTCTTGGCTTCATTTTGTGCCACCGGGACTTGGCTAAGCATGAGGCTGCTTTCCGCTCCGGCTTAGGGAGCCTGGTGAAAGATTCATAACCAAGCTCTCTGGAATCAGCCTGGTGAGCTTTGCCTGCCTCTGCCCTGTTGTCTCCCTCCTTCGGGCGGCTGCCAGGGGCAGCACCCACCGCTGGGAGACGAGGGGAGACTGAGGGCAGGGGGGGAGAGGGCGAAACCAGGGGGGGAGGGGGGGGCCGGACAGAGAGGGAGGGGGAGGGAGAGAGAGAGAGAGAGAGAGAGAGAGAGAGAGAGACAGAGACACACACACACACACGCAACACAACACGCAGAGGCGACACAGAGAAAGACAGAGACAGAGTCGGGTTACCGAAGTGCGTCATTCATGGCTCTTAACTGGGCCTGCTCTGGAGCCTCTTGTGTTTGTTTACTGTCCAAGCTGCACTTTCCTGCTCCCGGGATTGGAGAGGAAAAAAGGAACCAGGCCCGCCTCGTACTCCCCACTCCCGGGGCCTAGAACCCAAGCGAAACCGGGCCTTTCCAAGCCCGAAACCTTTTTCTCCCCAGATGCTGGTTTCGAACAGGGCACTTGGACATATTTTTGATATGAAAAACTGATTATAATCCTTGGCCTAGTTAGCTGCGGTGTCATCTAATCACTGAACCATTAGGGTTTCCAAAATGTATTTCAAGTGACCTAATCATATATCATTAGAAATGAAAATGGCCAATTTATCGTAAAGCTATTTTTTTTTTCCAGCCGTTGAAACATTATTTTGGGAGACCATCCTGTTAATATCTCATGCCCTTTTTTCCCCCTGGGTGAAGAATGGTAGAAAATAATCGCAGCAGTAAATAATTCGTTTATGTTTCCATGTATTCTTATTTAGAATTCTGTCTGAAAGAATAAAGACTATATTCCTTTAAAATTTTTTAAATTAAAATTTACTGCTTAGAACATTTTAAAATCCATTTCAGTTTTTGAGTTGACTTTTTAGTTGACAGAATTTTTATAAATGACTGATTTGTTTTTACATCCGTGTTTTCTGAACATATTCCCCCCCCCCCCCCCCCCCCTTAAAAAGATATACCAACCAGAAAAGATCGAGAAGTAGATGCAGGATTCTGTACTTACAGGCATTCCCCCCAAGCCTCCTTCCTTACTTTCTAGAACAAGCTTGGTTATCACACAGCTAATGGTTTTGTTTCATTTTATTGTCTTACTAGTTTTAATAGCTATTTTTGGAGGGAAATTGTGGAGACAGTAGATGATTTGATTAATTACTTTTAACATAACATGGATGGTAGGTTCTGTTGTAGCATATTTTTAGTCTTTTTTTCTTAGCTCCAAGTAAGATATATTTCTTTAAGGAAAATGCTGTGAAATAATTTGATCTATTTATTAAGGAAGAACTTCTGGAATCAATTCTCCTGCTCTCCTTAATGGGTGACTTATTTTGGGTTTATGCTTCTTTCAAACATCTGAGGGAAACTCTCTTTCCACACTATTTCTTATTAGCCCTTGCTGCTTTAGTGGATTGTGATATACATTTAGTGGCCTCGACTGAAAAAAAAATTAAAAAATTCATCCCCTGTTGATTGATGAACCTCTCCAAATTTAACTAGGGTGGTTCTCAGATAATGAGGGTAGGATTCTACCATCATGGTAGCAACCTGTCTGAGCTTGTCCTTTACTGTTGCCTTGAATTGTCAGTCAACTCCATCCCATGATGAGGAGTATTTGAGGTTTGCCTATTTTCAAAGGTTTCCATAGTGAAAGGAGTAGAGTTATCATGATTTATCTGAAGATCTTGGTTTAATGTTTCATACTTTTCCTGAGAAGGGGCCAAATTCAGATTATTAAGCTTCTGAATTTTTCTTTGAAAATGGAAAAAATGGAAACTTAATGAAATTGCATTTATCAAGTTAGTAGCATTACAAAGCTCAGCTCAATAGTGGCTATTTCAAAGACCCTATGAGAATAGAAGCTGTATCTAGTAGGCCCTACCAAGATACAAATGCTTGCTCTACTGGGCAAGGCTTTCAAATAGAATGGGCTTTGCCAGTTTAATGGCAGCACTAGAAAGAAATTGGTGACTACAGCACCTGGGATCCAGTGATTATATGAAGGATTATATGGGCTTAGTTCTGGATTCCTGTAGGGATATGAGAAGGGACCGAAAAGTAGAAGAATCCTGCTTATTAAGCAGTCCTTCCCTAAAGCAGCTGTAGAAGTGGAAAGAGCTATTCACAATACCGTAGGTAGACTCGGCTGATGGGGGAAGGGGACTAGGAAGTGTCTCACTTCATTACTTCCTTGGATTTGTGATATAGTGAATCCCAACCCTCCAAAGGTGCAAATGGCAACTGTCCCTACCTTTTCATGCTAGGACATTGTCTTGCTCAAGTTCTTCTGTCACTCCTTGCACACCAAGATTTATTTGCATTTACTTCTCACTACTTATATCTCTATTTATTTGGACAAAGATCAAGTGCCAGACTTTTAACAGATGATACATGAAACCTAAAATGCCTTGATGGTCAGTATTTTTTTTTAATAAAAGATGTTAAAATGAAAATGACCTATTTTTTGCCTACAATTTTTTTTCTTATTCTAAGAAGTTTAATTGTTACATCATTTAAAATATAATTAACTTCATAAGGTGAGTATATTTATGCTATTTGTTTGGTTCAAATATATTTTTTCTTATAAAGTAGTTTTGATTTTATGCTCAACTTGTAAAGCTTGTCCGAAATAATGGAAATCAAGTGACTTTTCAAAACTGTGCTAATGAATTCTAAGTAAGAATTAAGTATTTAAATGTAGTTCAGTAAATTTCTAGTGCCTCCTAAGTGCCTTGAGGAAGACTGAGACAAAGAGGAAACAATTCTTGTCCTCAGGGAACTTCGAGGGGGTGAGAGGTGGGGGGGGGTATGGCAGAGGATGGGGTGAGCAGAGGGGAGTAGATACTGTATAAAGTAAATATAGACCTATTTGAGGTCAGAAAGAGCATGAAGAATTAGGCATCTTGGAAGGAAGGCTTCTGCTGAGGTGGCATCTGAACACGGCCGAGTAGGAAAATGAGAATTTAGAGGAGGGGGGGAAATTGAGAAGTTAGTGTATTTCAGGCACAAGGGGGTGCTTGTTCCTATGACAGGTGAATTTTTGCTTGCTTTAAGAAATAAGGGTGAGAAAGGCAGCTTTCAGTAAGATTATAGTATGCCTTATGTGCCAAGCAAAGGAGTTTTTATATTATCCTAGAAGCAGTGAAGGTGGTGATCCTTTGATTTAAGATTTTCATTCTACCATTTTTGTTTTCCCTTTCATAGAAAAGTAATGTAGAATAAGCAAGTATGATGTGAAATAGTGATAACTTTTTAGCGAATATAATTCTTAGTTCGAGGCCCTGTATATACTGCAAAGGATTTTTTTTCCCCTCTTTGCCAATATCATTGAAAGCTGTTTTGAAAAAGGTAGGCATTTAGCTAAAGATTTTTTTTTTACCCTAGCTATGATTTAGATTTTGAAAAATCATTTTTTTATAGCAGCATTTGATACAATTGTCCTGCAGTAGAGTTTTACATGAAACCTTTTTATCAAACTTGGGTCTTAGGTTTTTTTAACTTCTGAAAATTGGGAAGCTTATCATTGATCTTTCAGTCACTAACAAGTGGCTTCATTTGTAATCAGGCTTAAGTTGTTGCCTGATCTCCTTTCTAAAAATTGTTTTCATGGTGACAGCTGAAATGTATTAAATAAGCTTGGTCTTTAGTTATGTTTGAATATGTCTACTACAAAGTTTGTGAATATCATGTTGAGAAACCTTTTTGAAAATTGAAGTGTTACTTGTGCTAGGCAGTGAAAACTCTTAGGGGAGGGGGAGAAGGGGGGGATGAGAGAGAGAGAGAGAGAGCACGGATCTAAAATGGTTGCCTTAATTTAGCTGGCTTAACACTTACATAGGTACAGTAGAAATAAACTCAAGTTAGCTTTTTGACAACTCACTTTGCTTATTTGACTATGGAGAATAATCTGTTTGCAAGGAATTCTTATCACTGGTTAATCTCTCCCCACATATTTATTATGTTTTTTGCTTTCCCCCCCCAAAAGCTTTTTTCTTTTCACTTTCACAATAAAGGCACTTAAGTTTCATAATAAAAGCAAAAATCATTCTGGACTGGAGAAACCTAGTATTACTGTTGTGGACTCTAATTACCAAATGGTTATCATGTTTTGGCCTCAAGTCATTTATTTCTTCAAACTTCTCTTCCCCCATCATAAAAGAGACCCCACAGTCTTTTTAGATCTAAAAATCTGCTTTTATCTTAAATAAGGTAAATCAGGTGATAGGAGATAGTGAATATATTTTGTAGTGGTTTTTGGACAGTTAGGTAACATTTTGTTGACCTACTGATATATATATATATATGTGTGTGTGTGTGTGTCTGTATCTGTACATATATATACATGTATATATATATATTTTTATATAAATATATATGCTTAAGTTTAGTTCTGTAAGAACCAAATGAGCTTCAGCTTTTATACTATAGTCAATATTTAGACTACCGAAATTTCAGCAGCAGAATTTTTTTCTCCCTATTTAGTACCTTTTGGAGGGTATTCCTATAAAACATAATTTCATTTGGTTCAAATGTCAGGCAGCTTTTTATTTGCAGAAAATGTGGCATAGCATAATGTCTGTCAACTGTAAAATAGGGATACCACTGTTGGTTTGTCAGTTACCATCTATCTGATAAACTGGTTAGTGTAATTTCTAGCTTGTTGGTGCTACTTAGTATCTAAAAGGGTATCCGGAGAGCTAAAGGTATAACGTTAGTGAAAACTAATGTTGTGGGTACAATGTTGATTTGATACATATTTAAAAGCATTTTATAAAAAAACTCATTGACAATGACTTTTAAATTAGCAAAGTAATGGTTAGAAGGCTGGAAGTGGTTTTAATTCCTTGATGCCTGGACTCTGAGGAGCTATTTATCTTTTAATAGATTTCTTCTCAGGCTGTTTTTATTAGTGTTTGATTTATTATGAAGGTCAGTTTATAATTTAAACTGAATATTGTGAATCACTAGTAGGTTTTTAAGCCAACATTTTGAGGAGATTATGAGCATTGTGTTGATTAAGATCAATCGTTGAATAATCCTAAAGAAACAAGTTCAAGGAGATTGTTTCCTTTTAAATGTTTTTAACATTTTTTTTATAAGAATAAAGTTTTAAGTGTAGAAAATTCAAGGTATTTGAAAAAAATGGGCCTCAAGGAAGTTGAACGGAAGATAATTTCCTAACTGGGGATAAGTAAAGTACATTGGCCTTTTAAAAAGTAATCTTGGCCAGAACTTCATTGTTAAATAGAGCTTATCATAACAGATTTTAGTGATAATAGAGTCTTAACACAGAGATAGGCATTTGATTTCAGGGAATTAATAACCTGGTACATTTTTAAAGTTTGCTTTCCAGTTCTAAAATGGTGTAATAACTAACTTCTTTTAACACCTGAAAGTACAGAATATAGTTTCTTTACCTGCAAGAAAATGGTTTAGGGTAGAGATGAGAAGGGTCCCTACTTTTTGTAAATAAAGATTTTCTTGAAGTATGGCGGGGAGCAGTAATTTTGGTTTACAACTTGTTTTATGTTTTCTCAACCAGCTATTTTTCTTGTGGTATTTCTTTTGGGGGTGTCGTCATCTTGAACATATAAAAATTGAGAACTTTTTTTTTTAATTGCAGTGTTACAAATTAGCGTATACCTTTGCTTATTCCTCTTACCTCATTGCAGAAAATGTGACATAGTCTAATGTCTGTCAACTATGAAATACGAATACCACTGTTGGTTTCTTAATTACCATCTCTCTGATAAACTGGTTAGTGTAATTTATAGCTGTCAGTGCTATTTAGTATTTAAAAGGGCAGAGAAATGTAAGCTTTGTTCTTTCCTGTTCAATTTTATATATTTATAAGAAATTGTTTTTGAGGATTAAACTTTGTGTTTGCTTCCTGAAATGTTGTTCTCTTAACTACAATAGTGTGGCCATTAATAATGAGTTAAAGTGGGCTACAATGCGCAGTGTTACAAATTAGCGTATACCTTTGCTTATTCAACTCTTACCTCATTGCAGAAAATGTAGCATAGGTATAATGTCTGTCAGCTATAAAATAGGCGTGCGGCTGTTGGTTTGTCAGTTACTATCTCTCTGATAAACTGGTTAGTGTAATTTCTAGCTGTTAGTGCTACTTAGTATCTAAAAGGGGAGAGAAATGTTAGCATTGTTCTTGAGGATTCAACTTTGTGCTCGCTTTCTGAATAGTGTGGCCATTAATAATGATTTCAAGTGGGCTACAATGTGGGCCCAGTGATAGCATTCCCTATGTCTGGATCATTCCAGCTCAAATATCTCCATAAACCTTTTGCCTAAGTCCTCAAATGATTAGGATTTTATCGCTTCTTTGTAATTATCATACTGCTTTGTATTCTATTTATTTGTACGTTGCAGATAAGATCACATCTATGTAGCTAGTCCTAGTCTTTCTCTTCAGTTTTTTTTTCTATCACTACCTGCTTACTATACGTTTTCTAACTAAGCATCTCAAACTCAACTCGTGCAAAAGGGAATTCATTATCTCCCATCTCTTTACTTTTTTCTAACTTCTCTTATTACTATCTTCTAAGGAGTCTGAACCTCCTATCCTTAATATGCAATTTATTTTCTTGTCAATTCTATCATCATAATATCTTTTAGTTGATCACGTTTTTTCCACTCACAGGACGACCACCCTAGTTCAAGTCCATGTCTTCTCTCACTTGGACTGTATGGCTTCCTAATTGAGATCTTCGCTTCACACGAGTGATGAAGTGATATTCCTAGAGATAAGATCTTTTTCTCTTAATCATTTCTGACTGTCAAAGATACAGGTACTGATGAATCAATAGTATGGGCAAGAGACATTCTTTACCTAATTAGTTTTTCCTGTGCGGATTGTTAGGTCAAGTTTTTGTTATTATGAATCTCCTTTATTACACTCTACAGTTTTTGGAATTAGCACAACGTCTTGTTACAGTAGGATCATCTACGTGTCTCACCATCTATCTATTGGTGATCTTTTTTTCCATTTAGGTATTGTTCGATATTGATGGCACACACATTTCTTGGACCCAAGTCTCCCTCTTTCATGTATTGATTTAATAATTTGGGGTGGGCTCATTAAATAGAAGTTATTTGTGACATCTTTGAAGGAAACGTATATATTTTTGAAATATGTGTGGGAGATAACTTGTTGGAGGAGAGCCTCGAGGATTGGTTTGCTCTACTAAATCAAAAGCTTTTAAAAAAAGTTTTTATAGTCTATTGTGTGTGCAGCTTTGAGGAGTAATGGAATCCCCAATGGCAATTTTAAAGCAAGGACTTTATAACTTTATAATCACTTTTTGGTTATATCAAAGAGGGGCTTCTTGTTCTAGGATGCATTGAACTTGGGCCACAGAAACCCTTTCCAACTCTTTAGTTACATGATTCTGTGGAATGGTAAGTATGATTTTTCTAAGATAATAGTTGATTTTCCCCCCCCTCTTTGAGTTAATTCCTTGATATCTTAAATATGATAGAAATCCTCTGGATTAGGCATCTTCTTTGTATTTGATCTTGTCTGCCTCTCCTTTCCCGTAAGGCCATTCCTCCTGCTTTATAAATGAAGATAGATGTAACTGGCAAGAAAAAGAAATATGAACAGCAAACCTTATTAAAACTCCTTATGAACAATGAATTTAGTCGTAATTATTGTGGCTAAATGGGCTATTGACTTAGAAATTTGAGTTAGTTTTATTTGTTTGAAGTACCTGAAATATTTTTTCACCTAGTAAACATTTAGACAATCGAATAGTTTTACTTATATTGAATCAGTCAAATATTTATTAAATACCATACTTTGTAGTAAGCACTATGCTATGTTGTTGAGATACAGGGACAAAAAAGAAGTATTTCTAGTCCTAAAAGAGTTTATTGGGAGAAATAAAATAATGTGTGTGTGTGTGTGTGTGTGTGTGCATGTGTGCATGCATGCGCACGCACACACACACACACACACACACACACACACAAACACCAGGTAGGGGAATGAATAAGGGAGTGACACTTGCAATTGGACCATAAAAGGCCTTATAGAGGAGATTCAACTGAATTGGGCTTTAAGGAAAGCTAGGGATTCTAGGAGGCAGCTTGATGTAGTTTAAAAAGTACTGGTTCCAGTGTCTGCTCTGGTTTGAAAGACTACTTCTGATACTACCTATGGCTCTTAGGCAAGCCTCTTAATCTGTTCCCGTTTCCTCATAAAATGAGAGAGTTGGACCCCAGGTAGCCTTTGAGGTTCCTTCTAGTTCTGGCTGTGTAATCTGAAGGGATAGAGATGAGGAGAGAATATATTCTAGAATTTGGAGATAGCCTTTGCAAATAAGAAAGGAAATGGGATGTTCTGTGGGATGAACAGCAAGTAGTCTAGTTTGTCTGGACTATAGATGATGAGACGGGGAATAATGTGTAATAAATTTGGAAAAGCAGGCTGGGGATAGATTTTGAATGGCTTTAACAGACAAACAGAAAGCAAGACAGAGCCACTGGAGCTTAGTGAGTAAAGGAATAAGGTTTTTTTTTTCTTCTGTATGGAAGTATTATGGTTAAGCAAGCTCCTTGTTTGTTACCAAGTTTGACTGGGATCCTCCATATCAACTTATGTTTTGGTCTCTGCGGGTACTCCCTTCCCTTTGGTAGATCTCAACCTATCTATAATTTAGGATTTTATTGACTTGCCTGAGGGTTAGAGAATTTCAAATTTGCCCATGGACAACTAGTTAGTATGGGAGGCAGGACTAAACCTCACGTCTTCCTGACTCAAATATAGCATTATTCTCTCCATTATGCCTCCATTCTCCCCTCACCCCCTTCAACTTTCTTTAAATTTCCTTCAAGACAGAGTATAATTTTTTTTTCAGAGTGTCATTTTTAAAGTTTCCTGCATAAAAGTGATCTGTTATGTACCTTGTACTTCAAAAACATTGGAATTAGGACTTGACAACTGAAAAGAATACCCACTATCTTTGTTTAAAGTCTTTTTTTGTCTGTCAGTAAAGTCTTTTGGGAATAATGGAATGGAATTATTAATAAAAGGCATTATTCACTTTATCTTTTACTGTTTGTTGCCATGTTGCTTTCCAGGGAGATTTTACCAATTACTAACTCCATTAGTAGTTTACGGACCTGTCCACAGTTCTGCCAGCTTTTAAATTTTTTTATTTTCAGTTAACTTTGCTAGTACATGTTATGAGATTGATATAGATCGCAAAGGGACCTCAGAGGCCATAGACTTGAATGCCCTCATTTTACCCATAGAGAAACAGCCTTTGGGAGGTGAAGTGACTTGTCCAGAGACACGTAGTTATACAACAGTAAACCTCAGAAATGAAATTGGGCTGAAATATTCTAACTCCCTGAGACAGTGTACTTCATAAAAGGTGGTATCTGTCTTGTTTTGTCTCTAGAAAAAAGAGCAAAAAACCCGAATTGAGACAATAACTTTAGAAAAAGTAGCATTTACAAACCCATAGAAATTAATAGTAATTTTATATAGCAGTAACAAGTCCAAGAGGGAATAAATAGAAGGGAAAGGGTCATTCAAAAGAAATGCAAAACAAAAACTATACTAGGGAGTCATTTTGCCAGGGCACAACCCTGACTTTGATTTATTTTTATAATATGATATTACAATTACAAAATACTCCTTAAAGAAAGTGACTGAATTTTATCAGTTTATTGGTTATACCAGTCAAGGACATATTTTACAGTTAGACAAAACAGTAAAATTACTTTGAAAGAATATGAGATCAAGGGAAACAGAAAAAAGTAGAAAAGAAGCAGAAATAAAACTTAACTCAAATTTTCAAAAGTGATTAAAGGTATTTTGTCCTTGTTGAGAAAAGAACTGCAACAGTGTAATAGACTAGAGAAAAAAAGGAATCAAACATTTGGACTTAATGCAATATTCAGTAAGTCTGAGAACATAATTGACCTGTAGAACACCTCTGTATTTGATAATAGGTAGAAAAACTAGAGAACAGTCTGGAAGAAATTAGGTTCAGGCTATCATCTTATACCATATTATTATAAACTCAGAGTGAATCTATGATGATAAAACAGAAAAGAACCAGATTCAGTAGGCATGGAAATAAATTTTTAACCAAAGGGAAGAAGTGATCACAAAAGATGAAATAGATTGCATTCTGGTCCATTTTTTGTCATAAATTCTCCAAAGTATTAGATACATTGAAATCCTTTCTCTTAGGTATATTGTCTGTTGGTACAATATAGCAGTTTTGAACTCTCCATCATATTTCTTACTGCATCCACATGACCAACCCACTTATTTTTCTGATCACAAACTTCTGCACTTTTTTTTTGCACATTTTTTTTTTGGCAAGGCACTGGGATTGAGTGACTTGCCCAAGATCACACAGCTACAGCTAAATAAGTATTAAATGTATGAGGTCGGATTTGAACTCAGATCCTCCTCACTCCAGGGCTGGTGCTTTATCCACTTCACCACCTAGCTGCCTCTGCCCATTTCTTATTTGGTTTTTGAAAGGCAGTGGGGTTAACTGACTTGCCCAAGGTCACACAACTAGGTAATTATTAAGTGTCTGAGGTGGGATTTGAAACTCAGGTCCTCCTGACTCCAGGACTGGTGCTTTATCCACCTCACTACCTAACTGCCCCCTGCCCATTTCTTTTTTCTTTCTTTGTTTCTTTTTTAGGTTTTTGCAAGGCAAATGGTGTTAAGTGGCTTGCCCAAGGCCACACAGCTAGGGATTTGAACCCAGGTACTATTGACTCCAGGGCCGGTGCTCTATCCACTACGCCACCTAGCAGCCCCTCCGTTTCTTTTAAACATTTTTTTTCTCACTATTATTTTTTGACCATTTCTTAAGTGTAATTAATTCATGAAGAATGAGATACGGCCTATCTTTCCACAAGATGTGTTTTCATTACCCTTTGGGTTATCTGTAAATTTGATTTTGCCGAGATTGTAGGGGTTTTGATGAGTTCTCAGCACCACCAGGATGATTTTGTTTTGGTTGTATGAAAGCTTATTATCATGTAATTTCCTAAATGCAAACTAGTCCACTCTAATCTTACTTAATTCTGGTCCAAATTATTGCCTTTATGTAGTCTCTATCTATCTCAGATATTTGGACTTAGGCCTTAGAATCTAATCAGTAGATATTTTTCAGCCATTTATTTCTCATGATAAAGGGTATCTTGTGGAGTCCCTATAAATGATTTGGGGTATAATGAAATCAGTATAGTATCTTCAGCAAAGTATCTGAAAGACTTCATCTATAGGGAGTACTTCCATGTTTTTATTACATCCACCAAGACATTTTAAAATACATATGTGCCTGGAATAAAGAAAAGCCTTTATTTAATGCTGCATTTTTTTTTTTTACATCAAATGACTTTTAAAATAATCATACATATATGTTGGGTTGTTTTTCTCTACCTACTTTTCAGTTATATGACTAAAAGATAGAGATTGTTATGGATAAGAATTTGTGAAGTTCTGCCTCTATTTTTCCTCATTTTCTATCTAGATAACTCTTGATTTGAGTGTAACATTTTTGTGGGAATAAGAAGGGCATATGAGTTGGTAGTTATTGCTATTCTCCTCATTGTTTACTTTATTTTAGTAATATTCTAGATTTTTTTTTATCATTTTTCCAGTATCTTAAGTTGATCTCTTAATGCTTTGAAATTTTTTTCCATGTGCATTTGGTCTAGTTTAACAGCTCTTCCCATCTTTGTTTTAGTGTTATTTATATTTCCCATTATAATATATTGAGAATGGAGGTGTTAAGTTTTAAAAATGTGTTAAAATCCAAAGTGATGAAATCTGTTGGAGAAATGTCTTCCATTTTTCATTTTTCAAATCTTTACTGTTGTTTCCCTTCCACTTTCATGAATAGTTTTGGGATTATTTACTTGGATGGGTTTTGTTATAGATTCATTTTCCCTTTCGAATATGACTGCATATTCTCAACACTGTCACCCTTGGCTGCCATGTATTTCTGTATGCCAGAGGGCATTGTTTTCGCTGGCTAAGGTCTTTTTGTTGTGATTGTTTTACTTCAGTTAAATTTACAGAAAATTTTGCAGTATCCATGTTACTGCTTTTGTCTATTTACCATTTTTTGGTATCAGTAGCTAGTTTGAATAGGTCAGGTTGAAGTTGCAGTAATTTCTTCTCATCTGTATCTTTTATTTATTTTTAATTAATTTGTTTTTCCAACTACATGCAAAGATAGCTTTCAACAGTTATTTTCGTGTAAAGTTTTAAAGTTCTCTTTCTCCCTTACCTCCCTCCTCCTGACAGAAAGCAATCTAATATAGGTTATACATGTACAACTGTGTTAAATATATTTCCATAATAATGTTTTGAAATAATCAGAACAAGGAGAAAAAAGGTAAAAAATAGAACATTTTAAAAATTGAAAATAGTAAACCTTGATCTGCATTTAAACTCTATAGTTTCTTCTCTGGATGTGGATGGTATATTCCATCACAAATCCTTTAGAATTGGGTACAATATTCTGATTCTGCTCTCTTCACTCAGGATCAGCTCATGTAAGTCTTTCCAGGCTTTTCTGAAGTTGTACCCCTCATGATTTCTCATAGAACAATCATACTCTGTCATATTCATATACCACAGTTTGTTCAGCCATTCCCCAATTCTTTGCCACTACAAAAAGAGCTGCTATAAATATTTTTGTACATGGGGGATTTTTACTCTTTCTTGTGATCTTTGGGCATCTGTGTATCTTTTCTAAGTTGATGTTGATTTCTTCCTTTGATATAATAAGTTGATAGTTGGATTACAAACAGACAAATGACCTGAGAAGTAATTCTACCATCAGTTTCCTATCAAGATACAATTTCATTTTTTTGATGCAGTTAATTTCTTTATTTTTATTTTTTTGTTTTTAATTTATTTTATTAAATATTTTTATTCTTTTCCCATCAGTTCAAAATTCTCTGCTTCCTCTTCCCTCTCCCCTACCGGCAGAGAGAGCAAGAAAAACAAAACCCATTACAAATATGCATAGTCATGGCAAAACAAATTTCCACATTAGTCAAGTTTAACCAAAAAAAAAGCAAGGGAAAAAATCTGCTTCAATCTGTACTCTTAGTCCATCGCTCCTCTATCTGGAGGTGGATAATGTTTAATTGTGAGTACTTTAGACTTGTTGTAGATCATTCTATGATCAGAGTTACCAAGTATTTTCAATTGCTCATCTTTACAGTATTGTTATTATTGTGTAGATTGTCAGTTCTTATAAGTCTTCCCAGGTTTTTCTGAAACCATCCACTTCATCATTTCTTATAGCACAAAAGTATTCTATCTCATTCAAATACCATAACATGTTCAGCCATTCTCCAATTGAGAGGCATCCCATCATCATTTCTTATAGCACAAAAGTATTCTATCTCGTTCAAATACCATGACATGTTCAGCCATTCTCCAATTGAGAGGCATCCCTTCAGTTTCCAATTCTTTACCACCTCAAAAAGGACTGTTGTAAGCATTTTTATACTTAAGGGTTCTTTTCTTTCTTTGATCTCTTTGGTATACAGACCTAGTAGTGGTATTGCTGGTATAAAAAGCTTAATAGCTTTTTGGATATAGTTGCGAGTTGTTTTCTAGAATGGTTGAACTAGTTCACAGCCACAAATTTCATTAGTGTACTTGTTTTCCCATATCCTCTTCAGAATTTGTCATTTTCTTGTTTTCCCCTGTTAGGCTGATAGGTGTGATTATAGTACCTCAATTATTTTGATCTGCATTTTTCTAATTGTTAGTGATTTAGCATTTTTTTTTATATGGCTGTTGATAGCTTTGCTTGTTTTTCCTATTAGAATTGTCTGTTAATATCTTTTGACCATTTATCAACTGGGAAATGACTCTTATTCTTATAAATTTGACTTTTCTTCCTTCTCTCTATATTTTAGAAATGAAACCCCTTATCAGAGAAACTTACCAAGATCCCCCCAGTTTCTTGATTTTTTTTATTAGTTTCTTGCTTTTTAAAGAAATTAAGCTGTATTTGTGCAGAAACTTAAATTTTGCATATTCAAAATTACCCATTTAACCTCCTATGAACATCTTCTCATTTAGTCATGACCTCTTCCTTCATTCATAGATCTGATTGCTCCATTAATTTGTTTATGATATTATTCTTTATGTTTAAATCATATATCCAGGAGCTTATCTTTTATATAGTATGAGATGTTGATTTGTGCCTAGTTTTTGCCAGATGGCTTTTTATTTTAGTTTGTCAACATTTTTTTTTTGGTAAATAATGAGCTGGAAACTTTGGATTTATTAAACACTAGATTATATTTCCCAGGTACATTATGTACCTAATCTGTTCCACTGGTCAGCTTCTCACTCAGTTCCAAATTGTTTTGATGATTACAATTTTGAAAACTAGTACTGTGAGACTTCCTTCTTTCCCATTAAAATAAACTTAGTTCTCATAATATTCTTTTTTTTTTTTGCGGGGTGGGGGGGGAGAGGCAATTGGGTTTATTTACTTGCTTAGTCAGACAAGCTACTGTTTGAACTCAGGGTTTCTTTACCCCAGGCCTGGTACTCTTCTATCCAGTGAAGTGCGACCTAGGTGTCCTGATTTTCATGATATTCTTTACCTTTTATTTCTCTAGTTGAATTTTATTTTTTCCTAACTTTGTACAGTAATTCTTCAGTAATTTGCTTAGTATGCTACTTACTGAATAAACACATCGATTTAGGTGGTACAATTATTTTTATTATACTGGCTTGGCCTACCAATAAGCAATTAACATTTCTCTGATCACTTAGGTTTGTGAAGTGTTTTGTAATTGTGTTCCCATGTGTCTATTAGGCGATAGATTCCCAAGTATTTTATACTGTCTGTAGTTATTTTGAATAGAATTTCTGCTTCTTTCTCCTAGGTTATATTGATAATTTCTGTGTATTTTTATCTCCTTCAACTTTGTTGCTGTTAATTGTTTCATTTACCTAGTTGACAGAGTTTTCTAAGTAAACCACCATTGTTTTCAAAGTGGGCTCATTTTGTTTCCTGGTTGCCTAGACTTACTCTTCAATTTATTTTTCTTGTCTTATTGCAATAGTTCACTATTCATCAGTAATGGTGATAAGGCACTTCCATGCCTCATCATTGATCTTATTGGAAAATTCTAGCTTATCCCCATTATAGATAATGCATATTCCTTTGTTTTAAGTCTTACTCTTTTATTAGGTGACCTAAATAAATAGTGGTATGTATAGCCCCTGACCAACAGCCCCAATGCCTTATTATTTTTTCCAGATGAAGTTTTCATTTTATTTATGAATTTTACATTTTTTCCCCCCTAATCTTGCTTCCCTCCCCCCACCCCCCACAGAAGGCAGTCTGTTACTCTTTACATTATTTCCATACTATACATTGATCTAAGCTGAATTTGTTGAGAGAGAAATCATATCCTTAAGGAAAAAAAAATAAGATATAAGAGATAACAAAATTACATAATAAGATTAGTTTTTAAAATTTTTTTTTTATGTTTTTGCAAGGCAAATGGGGTTAAGTGGCTTGCCCAAGGCCACACAGCTAGGTAATTATTAAATGTCTGAGTCCAGATTTGAACTCAGGTACTCCTGACTCCAGGGTCGGTGCTCTATCCACTTCACCACCCTTACAGTTTTTTTTTTTTTAATTAAAGGTAATAGTCTTTGGTCTTTATTCAAATCCACACTTCTTTCTCTGGATACAGATGGTATTCTCCATTGCAGATACCCCAAAATTGTTCCTGATTGTTGCACTGATGGAACGAGCAAGTCCATTGAGATTGATCTTCAACCCCATGTCGCTGTTAGGGTGTACAGTGTTCTTCTGGTTCTGCATCAATTCACACAAATCCCTCCAGGCTTCTCTGAATTCCCATCCCTCCTGGTTTCTAATAGAACAATAGTGTTTCATAATGTATATATACCACAATTTGTTATTCATTCCCCAGTTGATGGACATTCACTCAGTTTGCAATTCTTTGCCACCACAAACAGAGCTGCTATAAATATTTTTGTACAAGTGATGTTTTTAGCCTTTTTCATCATCTCTTCAGGGTATAGACCCAGTAGTGGTATTGCTGGATCAAAGGGGATGCACATTTTTGTTGTCCTTTGGGCATAATTCCAAATTGCTCTCCAGAAATATCGGATGAGTTGACAGCTCCACCAACAACGCATTAGTGTCTCAGATTTCTTATATTCCCTTCCAACATTGATCATTGTCCTTTCTGGTCATATTGGCCAGTCTGAGAGGTGTGAGGTGGTATCTCAGAGAAGCTTTAATTTGAAGATAATGCATATTCTTGGTTGTAGAAGGATACTACTTATTTTAAGGAGAACTCTGTTTATTCCTATGCTTATTCCTATGGGTGTTAGATTCCTATCCTTATTCCTAGCCTATTCCTATGGGTGTTATATTTTGTTAGAACTTTTTAAAGCATGTATTGGAAGTATCATAGCTTTTTTGCATATCGATATGGTCAATTGTGCTATAATTTTCCTAATATTGAAATCACCTCCTACATTCCTGGTATAAATCTATCCTGGTTTGTGATGTATTATTCATATTTCCTTGCTCATTTTGTTGAAAACTTTTTGCATCTGTAATCATTAGAGAAATTGCTCTAGGCTTATTTAAAAATCTGTTTTAGATATCAAGATTGTATTTGTGAGGGGCAACTAGTTGGAGTAGTGAATAGAGCACTGGCCTTGGAGTGACAGATTAGTTTTGAATTAATTAATCTGTGCTTCCGAGCTTCTTATTTTTCTTTTTTTTCATTTTTTTTTTGCAAGGAGATGGGGTTAAGTGACTTTCCCAAAGTCACACAGCTAGGTAATTATTAAGTGACACACAACTAGGTAATTATTAAGTGCTAAGTTTTTATTCCATTGTGGTTAATAAATGATGCATTTAATGTTTCTGCTTTTTTGCATTTATTTGTGAGGTTATTATGCCCTACTTCTGGTCATTTTTTTGTGAGGGTACCATGAACAGCTGAGAAACAGATATATTCCTTTCTATTCCCATTCAGTATTCTCCAGAGGTCCATCATAGCTAACTCTTCTAAAATTCTATTCTTAATTTTTATGATTAGATTTTAGATTTATCCAAATCTAGATGGGTGAGTTAAATTGAGGTCCCCATTAATATGATTTTACTATCTATTTGCTCCTGCAACTCATTTAACTTTTCTTTCTCCTTTAAGAATTTAGATGCTGTGCTAATTGGTGCATGTATGTTTAATATTGATATTGTCTTTGGTACCTTTTTTTTCCCCCATTGATTTTGTTTTTCCAATTACATGTTATGAGTTTTTCAACATTCATCCACGTGCATATACATATTTATAAGTTACATACTTTCCTTCTACCCTCCCCTCAATGGTGAACAGTTTGGTGAACATTGTACATGTACATTTGTGTTTAATATATATACTGATTAGTCGTTTTCTATATGAAGAATTTGAACTAAGGGAAAAGAAAGACCATGAGATAGTAAATAAAAACTTAAGAGAACTTTTTAAAAAGTCAGTGTAGTATTCATTCAGATTTTGTAGGTTTTTTGTTGTGTATTATTTTTCTTCCTCTGGATATGGATAACTTTGTCCATAACAAACTTCCCAGCGTCATCCTGGGTCTCTGAACTGCTGAGAGGAGCTGCATCCATCAAAGTTGATTAACTCAATGTTATTGTTAATGTGTACAATGTTCTCTTGGTTCAGTTCCCTTCACTCAGCATCAGTTCCTGTAATGCATTTTATGCTTCTCTAGAATCTGACCATTCATGGTTTCTTATAGAACAATTGTACTCCATAATATTCATATATCATAACTTGTTCAGCCATTCCTCAATTGATGTACATCTCAATTTCCAATTCTTTTGCTACTCCAAAAACAGCTGCTATGAATATATTGGAACATGTGAGACTTTTTTCCATTTTTTATGATTTCTTTTGGATATAGACCTAGAATTGGTGTTGCTTTGTCAAAGGATATGATCAATTTTATTGCTCTTTGGGCATAGTTCCATATTGTTCTCCAGAATGCTTGGATAAGTTCACAACTGCATTTGATACCTTTTAGTAAAAGTTTTCTTGTTTATCTCTAAAGTCTACTTTTGCTTTGTTCAAGGTCATATTTGCCACCCCTGCATTTTTTAAAAATTTTGACTAAAGCATAATAGATTCTGATCCAGCTCCTTTTTTTAATTGTTGAACTCTGTTCACTTTGGTTGGCCGGGGGAGGTGGAGAATGTGTGGCCTAAGTTTCTGTCTTTATATTTATTCTACTGTTTTTTCAGTCTGTGTGCCTTCAAGTTTTTGGTGCTTCTGATATGTGATCTGGGGAGAGGGTCCTTCACTAGCCTCCTGGTCAGAGCCCTGCATATTCCTGACTCTGGTTTGTTCCTGTTGGATTCAGTTACTGTTAACCTGATAGAAAGTTCTCCAGCTTCAGAAGTACTGAATTGTTGGTTTCCCTTTGTCTGCAGACCTGATTATCCCATTGCAGGTGAAACGATAGAACTGAGTCCCTATTTTCTTCTGGGCTTAGACCCACATAGCTAAATTTTTGGTACTTGTTCTTTGTTCAGTACACATCTTGGACCCCCTCTTACTTGCTTTCAACTACTCTAGAACAGAGCTACCAGCTGGCACCTAGTAGTACTTCCAGTGCTGGTTAATGGTCACCCCCCCCCCCCCCCTTACTGCTCTGATAGTTCAGTCTTAAGCCCCTTACTGTCCTTAGGTGCTGGTGTGCCCTTCACCCCCACTGCCATTGTGCTGCATTACTCTGACCTCAGTGTCTATGAACTTCTCTTATCTTACTAAGCTTTCCTGGCTTTCCTAGTCAGAATGTGATCTGGTTTGTTTTCTAAGTTGTTATGGAGGTATGTTTAGGTGAGTTGTGCAAAAATGCTGCTTCTCACTCTGTCATGTTGACTCTGCCCTCCCAATTTCCCTTTTTAAAAAATTTATGTTCATTCTCCATTTTCAGAACTATTGACAGAAAGAACGAAACATACATTTATGAAGTATCTACTATGTGCCAGGCACTGTGTTTAACCACAGACATTATCTCATTTGACCTTGGCAACAACCCAGAGAATTTTGGGAGTTGAAGGAATAGTTGAAAAAACTGAGGTAACAGAGAATGAATAACTTGATGATCCACATGGAATTGAATTCAGATATTCCTAGCTGTCCCATCTTATCACTTTAGTGGAATCTACATTTTAATTTGCTGCAATAGATTAATAACATGATGCAATGGTTTTCATGCTAGTCTTTGGTTATACTCATCATTGAACTGCAAGGCAACAAAAGTCCTTTGAAATTGATGCTTGTTGTCTTTGAACACATGATGAAACTAAGAGTAGTAAGCTAGTAGAGTAGAAGAGAATGAATCATTTGCAGTAGGGATCCACTGAGTAAAGTATTTTGATCTTGGGAATGACATGGCCAGTCATACACATTAGAAAAAATTGTTAGCTGTTTTAAGTATGACCTGAGAGGAGAGATTGAAGGTAGGGTTACATCTAGGAGTATACTACAAACCATCCAAGTAAGAGGTAATAGGGTGTGAGGTGAAATCTCAGTGTAAATTTCATTGGAATTTCTCTTATTAGTAATTTGAAATGTGATTTCAAATGGTTACTTTTCAATTCTGTTGAAAATTTGTTATAAATTTCTGTTGATTTATTTCTATCAACTACTTACCTATTGTTTTAGTCTTATGTCTATTAAGTGTTTTATACATACATATGGATGTGTGTGTATTTCTAGATGATTTTCATTTACATATATTTCAAGTTCTTGATTGTCTTGGTGATTGTTTAACACAATACATACTTAGCTTTAAGAAATGTATGATCTACTTCTTTTTTGCTTTTTTTTGTATGATTGATTCCTGTATCCAGTAAGAATGTGTTACGAATTATGGTATAAGTTGTTGCCATGCTTTTTCATTTCTGCCATGTTGCTTTCCAGTCTTTTCAGAGGTTTTTATAAATAAGGAGGTTCTCCTTGTTTTCCTGTTTCTTGAACATTGAATTATTGAGTTCTATTGTTTCTAATTCCATTGATCTCTCTTGTTTTTTTTTTTTTTTTAAACAATGCCAGATGTTTTTAATGACTGACTCAGCTTTTAGCATACTGCTTGGCACTTAGGAGGAGTTTGATAACTATGTATTGACTACTTCTATATTGAATGATTTTTTTTTGGGGGGTGGAAGTGCTTTTCCTCTTTCATCCCTCTATTCTCATTTTTCCTGATAGTCTAGTTCTTTTATTTTTCCAATATTCCTTTGGTTATTTGATTGGCATAGCATTGAAAGTGTTTTAACTTCGATAGCATTGTCATTTTCATTAGAGCACTGAATAGTCTAACAGCTATTTAAGTTGTCCTTAATTTCTTTAAGAACTTCATAATTGAATCTCCAAGTATTTTGTGTACTTTGATATATTGATCTGTCCAAACTTGCAATCTGGCATAAATGAAAAAAAAAATCCAGTAGTTAGTTGAGGGAGAGATTGTGGAAAGTTAAACACATTAGTACATTGTTGATGGGCTAGGATTCATATAATCCTTTTGGAAACAGTTTAGAATTATGCAAAAATACCTTTTGATCCAGAGATTCTATTATTGGACTTAAAGCCCAAAGAGGGAGGCAAGTTCTGTAATGTATAAAAATATTTGTAGCAGTCCTTTGTGTAATAGCGAACAATTGGAAGCAAAGTAGAAGCCCACTGATTGACAACTGGTTAAACAAATTGTGATATGTGGATGTATTGCAATATTATGCTGTAAGAAATATGTGTGTGAGTACAGAGAAACAAGGAAAAATCTACATGAACTGATGCAGAATGAAGTAAGCAGAGCCTAGGAAGCCATATACACAGTCCTACAACAATGTAAATAGAACAACCACTTAAAAAAAACCCCAAAAGTGAATGTTGGAAAATTAAAAAAAAAGTAAAGCTTTGGAAAAAAGAAAGGATGACACTTCTATTAAACTCCTTTACCTGTAAATAGGTGATCCACAAGTGTACATTGCCTGTATTTTCAGACTTTGATGTATTGATGTTATACTGACTTTTTTTTCATTTAAAAAATTTGACTTTTACAGTGCTATTGTTTTGTCTCTGGGGAGGGAAAGCAATTTGAGATGCTGGTGTGGAGACATCAGGATATCAGCTAAATCCCAAATTCATCTTTGGGAATTAGGTATTTGTTTTGAGATAATTTTATTTCATTTTTCAAATTACATGTTATGAAAGTTTTTCAACATTCATCCATTGGTATGTTTATAAGTTACATAATTTTCTTCCACCCCTCCTTCCCCCCCAGTCTAGTGAATTTAACATGTTTATATATTAGTCATGTTGTGTATGAGGAATTCAAAAGAAAACCATGGGAAGGCAAAATATAAGAGAAATTTAAAAAAATGAACATGGTGTTCATTCAGATTTTTTTTTTGTTGGTTTGTTTGTTTTTCTACCTGGATGTGAATGGTATTGTCGATTAACAGCTCTTCCAGTGTTATTCTAGCTCTCTGAACTGCTGAGAGGAGCTGCATCCATGACAGTTGATCAACTCACAATTTTGCTGTTAATGTGTACGATGTTTTCTTGGTTGTTCTCCCTTCACTCACCATCAGTTGGTGTAATGCTTTCCATGCTTTTCTAGAGTCTGACCATTCATGGTTTCTTACCCCTTGATGGTAATTAGGTATTTGCTATAAGGAAAATTTCCTAGAGGACTAAAATTTAGTGCTTGAAAAGCTTTAGTGAACATAATATTCATCAGTGATTCAGGGTTATTATGAACATCAGTTGTTGTGTATATGATTCAAGTTATTCACGTGTTTAGGTGTTTTTGTTTTTTGTTTTTTGGAAAATGATTATATTGTTTATGGTGTCTCAAGTGTTGTAGTTTCTAGAATTCATTTCTCTACTGTTAAAAAATTGACAATCTCTGACCTCATCATGGGTTTTTTATTTTTTATTTTGATTTTTTTAAAAAAGGAGTTTTTATTGCTATATATATATATATATATATATATATGTAACAGAAAAGATGTTTGAGTTTAAAATAAAGGGAAAAATAAGCAAGTCTTAAACATCTATTCTTGCTCTTCAATTGAAAATGTACAGGGAGCTAGACTTGGATCTTTCTCCCTTTCCCCCTCTAGAAAATCAACTGAATGATTTTTCTTCTGGATGATTCTTCCAATACATTTTGAATTTTCTTCCTGAGGTAGAAGAAAAAAGTTTGCTATCTTGTCTCCAGTTGCTGGACTCTCTCTGACTCTGAGAACTTATTTCTGCCTGACCCTTCAAAAAGTTCTTTGACTTCATCTCTGTGAAAATCTGCTTCTAGGTTCTTAGTGAGTCCAGTCAATCCTTCTGTCCTGTTTCTCCTGAATAAGAGAAAATCTTCTATATTTGGTCTCTGCACATTTGGGTTTCAGATGTTGGCGGTAGTTTCCTTCACTTTAAACATGTCCCAGGGGCTCCACAGCTTGAAGTCTGCTCATCCTTGACCTATTGTCTGTTTTCCTGAAGCTAATATGATAGAAATGCCCTGCCTTCCACATCTCTTTCATGGACCACTCTTGAAGGGAAAAATCTGACAGCCTATCTTTGTGTAAAGCAACCATTTTGTTTGAATTGCTGTCCGAGAGATATACACACACATATAAAATAAAATATAATTTTGCTATTCTCCCAAACATTTTGAATTTGTAGGAACTGTAGTCTGGGCCTCCTTTCTAAAATGAAAGATGAATGAGATAATGCTAACATTTCTTTCAGTGCTCTTTGAATTTCTGCACTTTTTTCTTTTGTCTTTATTCCCCCCCGGAAACAAACATACTCCCTGGTAGGGTGCTTAATGAATGTTTACTTGCTTGATCTGCTTAGGAAGAATATGGTTGGAAAAATTAGAGGCAGCATTAAATGATTAACCTAGGCCTATGACAAGGAATGCTTTCCTCACCGCCACCCCTTTGAGAAAGGAAATACAGGTATTTATTTCAGATGAGGAAACTGAGAGGGCTTTGGGAGATTATGTGACTTGATTATAGTTCTATAACTAAACAGTGTGAGAGCTGGGACTTGAGCTTTGATCTCATGACTGTAGGTGGGTTCTTTATCTACTTAGTGGTTGATCCTTTAGGTGATTTTTAGGTGAAACTTTGAAACAGATTCTTCTACTACCTTCTTGGTTCTATTGGATATTTGGAGGTTGCTTAGTAGTTGACTTTAGAGTAGTCAGAAATGTCAAATCTCCTGAAACTTTAAGTCTTGCAAGTGAAAAAAGATGTGGTCATTTTTCTGGGGATAGAGGAAGTCTGGGGTGAGGTTAAGATTATTTTTAAAGCTACTTTTAACATTTTAAAACTACATTTTACTCATTTAATGTCACTGTTGGTCTGTGTGACCTGTGATTTCATTAATTCTTGTGGAAATTTCCTATTCTGATAAAGATGAATAATTTGGGGCCAGAGGACTTGAGTCCAGATATTTTAACTGTCATGTGTTACCGTGTGATTTTTTTTTTTGTACAAGTCACTTAATTTTCTGTCACCTTAGTTTCTTCACCAGTAAAATGAGAAATTTGGACTAGACAACATTTAAAGTCTCTTCTAGCTCCAAATCAGTGATACTGTCTTAGGCAATTACAATGACTTGGATTACTCAGAGGTTAAATAACTTGCCCATAATCCCAAAGGTAGAAGATAGTCCTCTATCCACTAATACATGCTGCCTTTACCCTTTTGTTTATAACTATCCAAAAAAGGTTCATATTTGAGGCATTCCTCAATTTATATGGTTTGAATTATAAAAGTTCGTTGTAAAACACTACTTAGTTTTTGTGCAAATATTTCTAGTAGTTTGGCCAGTCAGTAAAGACCTTTTAACCTGTAATCCTGTGCTTACACTGATCACCTAGTGTGACACTGTTTCCATGGGAAAATTTGTCTTGATTCAGTATTGTCTTGCATACCCCAAATTCACACCACCTGCAGTTGAAGAAGCAGAGGGCAAACCTCCATGATCTTTTTGTGGGCAGTGGGAATACTAACTCTCAGTTTCAAGCTAATGGTGGTGATTCCTAGGATGGGGCTTCTAGGGTAGAGGATAGTTTTTTTTTTTTAGGTACTGAGAGTTAGAACCAAGATCCTGTCAGACATCTGCAAGTGTAAGCTCCTGGCATGTTTCTTGACTTCAACAGGTTCTCTGTCATTTTGTTTCCTAATAGGCTGTTCCCTTTCTTTCTATTGTCTCTGTTTCTACCTGGAATTTCTCTTTCCTATATTTTACACATCCTTTTCAGGGTTTATAAGGCTCATTATTTGTTTGGTTGCTAATAAACAGCAAAAAGGAAATGCAGTTGGAGTAAAAATGCTCAGTGGTGGATGAGGGAAATTGTCATATTTTAAACACCAAGGCCATAGGTTTTGTAGCTGCCAATTGGTGGATCTCTGTATACAACATACTGAATTAAGATTTGTACATTTGGGGCCATCTAGGTGGCACAGTGGATAAAGCACCTGCCCTGGAGTCAGGAGTACCTGGGTTCAAATCTGGTCTCAGACACTTAATAATTACCTACTTGTGTGGCCTTGGGCAAGCCACTTAACCCCTTTTGCCTTGCCAAAAAAAAAAAATCTAAAAAAAATATTTGTACATTTGCAAAAATTATTCTCTCTGGGCATTTTTATTTTTATTTTTTACTGTAGCCAGAACCTGGGAAGGGACTTTAAAGACAAGATCAGGTAAGAAGTCAGAATGATAGAAGAACATTTTATTCACACACACACTAATGTATGAAATAGTGTGAAGCTGGAAGGAAGCAGACAGTATCATGAAAAGGACCTTATTGCTGTGTAAGTCTGCTTTAGTATATAGTATAGTTGAAATCATGATGAACTTGGAGTATCTGGATGTGAATCCTGGCTCTTCCATATAATGCCTACCTATAAGATCTTGGACTAGGCGTTTTATTCTCCCGGCCAATTTCTTTATCTATAAAATGTAGTTTTAGGGTCCTTTACAGCTCTGAAATCTTATGACATTAGTTCAAATGACTGAAGATGTTGTATTAATTTTTAAAATTCTGATCTTAAATACCAAAAGCAAAATGTGGACATTTTTCTTGGTTAAGTAAATACAAAGAGGATTGTATATGAATGATGAATATTCTATATATCTTGCATGAAAAAATTCATCCCATTTATTTTTAAAGATTTCACTTTTCAGTATTTATTTTTTTCTCTATATTTCAGTATTTCCTCACTCAGCGCCATTTAAAAGAAAAAATACTGACAATACATATAATCAAGTAAAACAGATTCATATTGTTCATATCAATAAATATTTCTCTTTTAGACTCAGTGATACTCTTCTTTGGGTCATGGATTAAAAAAAATTTTACTGTAGTTTTGACTTAGCAAAAATGATTCAATTTTACAGTAGTTTTTTGCTTTACTTCTATATTTTTGTAGAAAACCTGGTGATCTTGAACAAGTCATTTCACCTCTGTGGTATGAGTTGACCTTCTCTGTAACACGAGAGGGTTGAAGTACCTTCTTGATCAGTTGATCTATATACATGGTGGTTCACACTAGTAATCCATCCTGGGGAAGACCGAAGATGGTAGATCACTTGAACTCAAAAGTTTTCAACTGCAGGAGGGCTAAGCCAGGTCCCGATATGATGAACCCTCTGGAAATCATGCTGCCTAAGGAGGGAACTGAACCCTCATTGGATGTCATTAAAGCTTTCCAAATGATCACCATTGGAATTTGGTCATAAGTGACTGCTGTATTTTCAGGCTGGACTGTAGAGTTAAATAAGTGTGTGGATATTTTTTCTGGGGGAGGAGCAATGAAACTGAAAGGTTGAGTTGTTCCTAAACACTAGCCACAAGGTAGTAGTATTCAATCTGTTAACTAAAACACACTTTTTCTAGACCTGTAGACCTCACCTCATTGTTAAGGTCTTTTAACAAACATCAGATTTGGGAGTGTTTGATTAAGATTTACATTTTTAATTAAAATTAAGATTTTACTTACAGCTGTAGTTTAATATCTTGAATTCAGATTAAATGGTAACACTTTCCTTTCAATTCAAATTCCTGGAAAATTGAGTTCCACTTTCAAACTTTTTTTTTTTAATAAATTCTTCAAAAATGTAATAATTTACCTTCTTGTCTTTTAAAAATTAATCTGTGGTGTACCAAAGCATAGCTCAGGGACATGCAATCAATGGAATCAGAGCTCTGACATCACAAAAAGTAAAAAAAGAAAGGAATGATAAAATAAATATTAATACTTGCTTACTGATTTGTTGTATATGAAATTTCAGTCATTTTCATAGGGAAAAAAAAAAGCTGAATTTGTGTATTTTAGCCTTAAATATGGGAAAAGACAGTGAGGTGAGGCAGCTGCAAACTGTACCTCACCTTAGATTGTACAATCCTTCACAAACTGGGTTAAGCAGTATGCTGAGTGTGCGCCTCTTGCTATTTCTCTTTTTTTTTCCCTTAAATTTATGTAAGACAATGGGGTTAATTGGCCAAGGTCACACAGCTAGGTAATTCTTGTCTGAGGCTAGATTTGAACTCAGGTCCTCCTGATTCCAGGGTCGGTGCTGTAACCATTGTGCCACCTAGCTGCCCCTGCTACTTCTCTATGTCACTAGTGTAATGTTTGTAGACCCTTTTATTTTTATATGCTTATTTTCCATAATCTAGATCAGGGCTATCCAAAAGTTTTCCAGGTTCCTTTTGGAATCTAAGGAGAACTGTATTTTTTTGAGAGATGACTAAAACATATTAGTGTATATCAATGTAATATGATACTGTTGTACTGTATGACATGATGAAATGCTTTTAGAGAAATCTAGGAAGATTTATATAAACTTGAGAAAGAATGTGTGATGTGAGCACAACCAGAAGAAGTGTATGCAATAACAATATTATAAAGAAAAATAAATTTATAAAACTTGAACACTGATCAGAGTAAAGCAGCAAGACATGATTCTAGAGCAGGGCTGTCCAAAATGCGGTTGCAGTGTGATTTCATGTGTTCCCCCTGCCATGGGTTTACTAAATGCTTTTAGTAAATGAAGCCCAGCTACCGCAGAGCTCTCCCTAAAATGGCAAATCAAAATATATTGTCTGTTGTCTCAATAAAGACCTTTAAAAGTAAAGTTGGATAGCCCTAATCTAGACTATGTACTTCTCATTTGTGTATAAGCTCTTTAGTATCTGATTTTGTTGTTTTACTGCCTGAAAAACCACCAGGTGAGGCAAATTCTGACTCTGATACTCTTGTGCCTCTTGAGTGATGGACTGCGTTCCATGGCACAGTAACTTTAGGTACAGATGTTGCTGGATATAGAAGGCGGAGAGACAGTCATTCTAATTTGTGTAGAAAACTTTTCCTTTGGTTCTGTTGAGTTATAGTGACTGACAGTCTTTCAGTAAAAGCATAACTGGTGCCCATAGAGGCTATAATATGGAAATGAAACTGGCTATATGATCCTCCAGAGTTAGTCTATCTTTTTCTTCTCTGTTGACCTTTTAATACTAATAGTTTTTGAGGACCATCAAACAGCTAAAACCCACCAGGTTTCTCTTGCTTCCTGATTTTTGGTATTGCAGTTTATAATCTTTATCACTGTTATGTTTTGATCCTTGCAGAATATAGTTTGTTTATACAGGGTCAATAAACTTAGAAAAAGAAAAAGACAACTCTTATTTCAGTATAATTCATTTCCTTTGAACTCATGTATTTATGTATATACAGAATTTATTCTGGAATAGGACCTGTATATGTTACAAAAATACTTATAACAGCTATTTTTGTGGTGACAAAGAATTGAATAATAACTAAAAAAATGATATATGATTGTGATAGAATACTCTTGTGCTTTAAGAAATGACAAGCAGGATGGTTTCAGAAAATCCTGGGAAGACTTCTGTGAACTGATTCAAAGTGATTGAAGTGTAACCAGCAGAACATTCTACACTGTGACAACAGTATAACAATGATAATAAATTCTGGAAAATCTTAGCTCTTTTAATCAATAGAATGGTCTAAGACACTTCCATTGGACTCACAAAAAAAAATGCTATCCACATCTAGAGAGAGAACTAATGAATGCTGAATACAAATTGAAGCATATTTTTTTCATTTTTTAACAACATGGCTAGTAAGAAAATGTTTTGTATGACTTCATGTATAATTGATATATTGCTTGCCTTTTCAATGAGTGGGGGAGGAACTGGAGAGTCAGAATTTGGAACTGAATTTTAAAAATTAACTAAAAATAGAAAAAAGACCTTATTCTAGGAAAAGGGTCCAAAGACTTCACCGGATTGCCGAAGGGGTTCATGGCACCAAAAAAGGTGAAGTCCCTATCATTAGAAATTAATTCTTATTTTTTTGTCTATTCTGTCTGCTGGGTTTTCTCCAGAGCTCAATTGGCACTGTCAGCCAGTCAGCATTGGTTGTATGGAAAGAGTACTCTGGAGTCAGGAGACATGGATTTTTAGTTTTGTCTCTGCTACAACCAAGACATGTGACAAGAGAAATTTTTTTACCTTCCTTTGACTTTAATACCTTCATTCGTTACATATCTTTGTTTTTGTTTTTTTATTTAGGTTTTTGCAAGGCACTGGGGTCAAGTGACTTGTCCAGGGTCACACAGCTAGGCACTTATCAAGTGTCTGAGGCCGCATTTGAACTCAGGTCCTCCTGACTCCAGGGACGGTGCTGTATCCACTGTGCCACCTAGCCGCCCCATATATCTTTGTAATTACTTTTCTGTATACATGCTGTTTTTTTCATTCCCTGAATTCCTCTATAGAATGTAACCCTATGGGCAGTCACATTCCCTGTCTGTACCAGTATAGTTGTACAATGACAGTCATGCAACAGATGACCTTTCCAACCTAAATGTTGAGGCTAAATTTCCTGCCTCTCTACTGAAAACAACAATGAGCTTTTTCAATTTACTGTATATTCTTTCTTTAGTGGCTAGGATGATCCAAGTTCAAACTTATCATTTCAGATACCGACAGAAATAATGGATTCTATTACTCCTCTGTTCTTCACTTCCAGTTCTTTGTGTCATATTTGGGACAGGAATCAAAAGTTAGGAGCACATCCAACAAAGAGACTAGGTGTGAATCAGTCTTCCATTTTTTTTTTTTTTTTTTTTTTTTTTTTGTGAAAATGAAGTGGATAAGCACTGGTCCTGAACTAAGGATTTCCTGAGTTCAAATTTGGTCTTAAACACTTGATACTTAACTTAGGCTGAGTGTCCTTGGGCAAGTCATTTTAACCCCATTGCCCCACAAAAACAAAAACAAGAAAAAGAAAGGAAAAGAAGAGATAAGAAAATGGTGATACTTCTGGGAAGCATCTTTTCTTCTTGTATTTGAATTACATTATCCTGCTTTGTTCATTGTATGTATTTATATATTCATATGGTAGATGGTTGAGTAATATTTCTTTTGGCGGGGAGCGAAGACCAGTTAAAAACACAAGAATGCAGGGGCGGCTAGGTGCTGCAGTGGATAGAGCACCGGCCCTGGAGTCAGGAGGACCTGGGTTCAAATGCGGCCTCAGACACTTGATAATTACCTAGCTGTGTGGCCTTGGGTGAGCCACTTAACCCCATTTTACCTTGCAAAAACCTAAAAAAAACCCCAAAAACAAAAACACAAGAATGCTTTTTTAAAATACTCCTTAGAATGAATAAAATGCTGCTAGTTTCCAAATTTGTCTGACCATAAAAGAAAAATATATTTAAGAGTTGTAGAAATTAGGTTCACAGTAGATATTGAAATTTTTACTGCTAAAAAAGTGTGATAAATATGCTAAAAGGAGAGCAATCCTAAAAGGTGTTCAATTCAGTTGTTTTTTAGTCATACCCAACTCCTACATGATTGAGAATTTTGTTCTCTAGGCCATTTTACAAATGAGAAGACTAAAGCAAGCAAAATTAAGTGACTTGCCCAGGATCACACTGATAGTATTTGAAGTAGGATTTGAACTCAGGTCCATGAGTCTTTCTGACTCCAGAACTAGCACTCTTATGCACTGCAACTACCCTCTACTAAAAGGAAGTGGTGTTCAAATTGAATACATTGAATGACCTATTTTGGTTCTGGCAAGAAAATGATAGGAAAAGATATCTTTTTATTAGTTGAAAAATTTCAGATTATTAGATGTGAGGTGACAGGATCATAGGCCATCTGTTTTATAGATGAAGAAACTGAGGCTGAAAGAGTTGAAATGTCTTGCCTCAGAAGACTGCATTTAAGCTTGGATCACCCTGACAAAGTCCAGTGGTCTACTCAGTGTACCACACTGGTAATTTTGGTAAACATTTTTTCCTTTTGTTATAAGGCAGAGTGATATTGGAGAGAGGATTGGATATTGGGAAATGCTTGGAATAAAAAAATATCAAAAATTAAAAAATGTTGAGGTAATAGTTGTTGTAGATGTTGCCTTTTAGTGAATCCTTCCCCATCTATCTAACAATTTTCTCTGCTTATTAAAATATTTTCATGCTTTTAATTCTTGTTTTTAAGATTTCGTTTTGAAAATCTTAGATTTAAAATATTTTGATTAGTCTATTAGAAGTTGACCTTGTAATTAAGTATTAAAGGAATCTTAATGAAAGTTTTAATGGATTTTATAATTGACATGCATGATTTAAGAAAAATAGAGCACAGAATTGAGTCCGATGAGTCTTACAAGAGAAATACAAGTTGTGGTAGTCTCATGTACACATTTAAAACAATTCAATTCAGTAAACATTTATCAAGCTAGGTACATAGTGTTAATATCTGGGCTACTTGTTTCATCATGCTGCCACCTCCAGGATCTCTTTCCCTTTTCAGCTTCCTCATTTTTATCATTAATACCACTGTTCTAGAAACCCTACAGTTGTTTTTGACTCATTCTTCTCCATTTTCTGAATGTGCTTGACAATTCCTATGGTGTCTTCTTACATACCATTGCTGGGCAGCTTCCTTAAAACACTTAATGTAGCTCTCCTGCCTTCTTTTATTTTTCTTTTATTTTTTGTTATATTTTATTGCTACATTTGCTGCAATTACATTCCTTTCTTTTTTTTAGGTTCTTTTTTTTTTTTTTTTTTTGCAAGGCAAAAGGGGTTAAGTGGATTGCCCAAGGCCACATAGCTAGGTAATTATTAAGTGTCTGAGGTTGGATTTGAACTCAGCTTCTCCTCACTCCAGGGCCGGTGCTCTATCTATCCACTGCGCCAGCTAGCCACACCTGCAATTACATCCTCACCTCCCTCCTCAGCCCACATTAGAAAAAGGTCACCATTTGATTCAGTACATGTACATAATATAAATTCATGCATGTAAAACCATATTATGTCTACTTTTATTTAACAATTCTTTTTCAGAAGGTGGATAGCATTTCCCTTCTTAGGCACTTTGTAATTGAGGATACTTCAAACACCATTGGTATTACTGCATACAATGTTCTTGGTTCTGTTCATTTCACTCTTTGTTATTTCATGCAAATCTTTCCATATTTGTCTAAAATCAACCTCTATTTCATTTTTCTTTATTAAAGATTTTATTTATTTTGAGTTTTACAATTTTTCCCCTAATCTTACTTCCCTTTCCACACCCCCACAGAAGGCAATTTCTAGTCTTTACATTGTTTCCTTGGAATACATTGATCCAAATTGAGTGTGATGAGAGAGAAATCATATCTTTGAGGAAGAAACATAAAGTATGAGATAAGGCAAGATCAGACAATAAGATATTAGTTTTTTTTTCTAAATTTAAGGTAATAAGACTTCGTCTTTGTTGAAACTCCACAGTTGTTTCTCTGGATACAGAGGGTATTATTCATTGCAGACAGCCCCAAATTGTCCTTGACTGTTGCATTGATGGAATGAGCAAGTCCATCAAGGCTGATCATCGCCCCCATGTTGCTGTTAGGGTGTACAGTGTTTTTCTGGTTCTGCTCCCCTCACTCACCATCAGTTCATGCACATCCCTCCAGGCTTCCCTGAAATCCTGTCCCTCCTGGTTTCTAATAGAACAATAGTGTTCCATGACATACATATACCACAGTTTGCTAAACCATTCCCCAATGGATGGACATTTACTTAATTTCCAATTTTCTTGCCACCACAAACAACCTCATTATTTCTTACAGCACAGTTCTATTCCATTACATTCATATACCACTACTTGATCAGTCATTCCACAATTGATAGTCGTCATCCTTCAATTTCCAGTTCTTTGCCTCTAGTAAAAGAGCTACTTAAATATTTTTTAAATATATAGGTTCTTTTCCTTTCTTCTTGATCACTTTGAGAAACAGACCTAATAATAGTGGTATTGCTGGGTGAAAGGTGTACAGTTTTATAACTCTTTGGGCATAATTCCAGATTACTCTGCAAAATGGTTGAATCAGTTCACAGTTCTACCAATAGTGTATTAGTATCCCAGTTTTCCCCCATCTTGCTCCCTTCCACATTTCTCTCCAACACTTAACTTTTCCCCCTGCTTTCATTATTCAATCTGATTGGTGTAAAATGATATCTGAAAGTTATTTCAATTTGCCTTTTTAAATCAATAATGATTAAGAGCATTTTTATATGACCATATATACTTTTGATTTCTTTATCAAAAACTGCCTTAACATATTTTTGGCTTATCATCAGTGGAATGATTCATTTTTATAAATTTGACAGACTTCTGTGTATGAGATGAGACCTTTATCTGAGAAACTGTCTATAAAATCTTTCCTTCCCCCAATTTTCTGCTTCCCTTCTAATATTAGCTACATTGGTTTTATTTATTAACTCTTCTGTCTTCTTAAGCCACTCACCCTATTTTTCCAACACGTTGTCCACTCTAGTTTCCAACCAGATATTTTCAGCTCAAGACCACTCACAATCCAGTGAGCATTCCTTCCTCTGAAACTTTGTTTATTCTCTTACATAGCATGCAATGACATCTTTCCTCTTCCAAATTCTTCCAGCTTAAAATCCTACCCTACATGAAGCTTTATGCCATTGTGCTGATCATGCTGAACTTTCCTTGTCATCTTTATTGCACTTACTTAAAACAACATTTTATCAGTTATATATATATACATATATATATGTGTGTGTGTGTATATATATATATATATATATATATATATATATATATATATATTTCTTTTTTGGTACAGATGGTTCTTGAATCAAAGACATCTGACTTTGCAATATCTTTTTCATTCAAATGGCCAGTTGCCAGCTACACATCGCTACCAAGACTGCCACCTATTTGACTGTGGGTATGTATGTGACTCTGTCTGTCTTTGCTAGCATCTCTTCTATCTTTTCCTCATCACCTTTTTTTTCCTCACAATTTACTTTTAGGCATGCCATGCTCCTCCACACCCCTCCCCCCTCAATTTTGTACTGCACAAAGCACCTGGTTTATTCTATTTCAGATTCTCATCTGTACACCTTCAGTTCGGTTGAAACATTAAGCTTAATCTGCAACAAATTGCCATGGTTGTTACAGGTGATGTGTTGTTGTTCCATGATTGTTGTATGTGATGTGCATATATAGTTTTACAGTACAGAGGGGTGATAAAATTGAAGAGTAGTACAATCCAAGTGCTATCTTCCTAAAATCCTTCCGTTTTCCCCTTTTATAGCTTGTTAAGGCACTCCAGGAAAAAAAGTTTTGATTTATCTTTCCTAGTATTTGTGGGAATGGAGGCTAAAGAAGGATGACCTCATTGATAGCTAGTACGTCACACTCTACTTATATCATTTAAAAGTAAAGGACCAGTGCTTTCAGTCCTTGAAAGTGTCAATAACTTTTCCACAAATTTCTATTCTTAACTTGTTTATCTGTTTAAACTTGATTTCTAGCACCCTTGGCATCTAAAAATAAACATTCAACCTTTTATTTCATTGCTAGTATTATAACAATTTGTTTCATGCTATAATCACAAACAGTTTTTATGTTATCGTTATATAGAATTTTATGGCAATTATGGAATAGTTACAAAACAGTGATAAGGTTATTGTATGTGTAGTAGCTGTCACTATTTTATAGACACTGTAACATTGTTTCTGTGAGAAAAAGTCCATATGATGGACTTTAGGAATAAGCCTTGCTTGTGAATTGGCACTTTGTATTAACTATAGTAGAATTTGATGTGAAAGAACAAGAAGTCTTTTTCAATTTAATTAAAATTTAGTTGCTTTTCTGACTTCCTCCTCTCCCAATCCCAAGATTCCATGACTAAAAACTACTACTTACACCAGTACCTGTTCACAGTTTCCAAGTTCCATCTCTTACGCTTCACTTTTTAATGAAATGCAAAGGTTGGGTATGGTATCAAAAAAATTTAGTAAATTCGTATAGTATCAAAAAATTAGTAAAGTTTCATTTCATGTAATTTAAAAGAACTCAGTATCATCCTACTTCCTACAGTCAAAACGCATTAGATTCAATTTAAATTGAATTGATTTTTATTATGGAATAATATTTAATAGCACAAGTTCTAATTGTGAAGGTATATTATTTCCAATTTGATAGTCTGTCTTCTTGAAACTACTTATATAAAGCAACATGCTTTCAGTTTAGATTTTGTAAAACCAAGCCTCTCTGCTTTTCCCTGAGATCTTTAACACTAGAACAACCAGTTGTATCAATTAACAGAAAAATTGATATTTTACTTTGAAACAAATTTTCATCCTGTGAGTTGCTTTTCCCTATGGGTTAAGAAAAAAGCAGTGTCTTGAAACTGTGAGATATTCTTAAATTCCAATTCTTTTAATGCTAAAAGAGTTGTAATTGTTGAAATACTCCTGAAATTTACAGCCTTAGTAGTCTTTACCTGCCTCAGAAATAGAATTTACTTTTTTTTTGACATGTCTAGAGAGATGTCTTGTTCTTATATATAACAAAACTTAACTTCTCAATCTAACGACATTATTTAAGTGGAGAGGTAGGTAACAGGGTAGCAAAAAGAGGTGCCTGGTTTTATAATCCAGAAAATTTGCCTCTGACACAAGTTGTATGGCTTGGATCAAGTCACTTAGCATCTAGTGCCCCAGGCAAGTAATAACTCTTATAAGTGAGTGCTTGAGAGCACATTCCAATCAGAAGGGAGTTCCCTACAGAGTTGTCCTTATTAGAGAATCTTAATTTGGTCAAATATCTTCCCAGGAAATTTTTGGAAAATTAGGGATTACATATTTTTATTGAAGAGATAGGGAAGGACCTTTTTTAAGTTGGGGGAAGGAAAGTAGAACACTGAGGATGAGTGTTCAGTCATAAAACACCATGTGGCCTACATTAGTTTTTTTTTTTTTTCCTGATCCCTTAATGGGGTAACCAAAATTAGGAAATGGGACATGAGTGTCTTTATATTTGGCTAATTTTTTCTGAAAGTCTTTAGGCCTTTCCTGAAATCAGCTATTGGAAAGAACATTATAGTATGTCTCACTAACTTGATTATCTTTCTTGAGAATAGGGACTAGCATTAATTGCAGTTAGTTTGGGGGTTCTAAGTAGTGACCACTTTGGGATTATCTTTTGGAGAGAATTAACTAGAGGGTAGATAAAGTAAATTGATTTATGACTTATTTCTAGTTTCTGAAGTACTGCAATAAATGAATTTCCTACTTCCATTCTCTTCATGTGTTTCTGTTAAGTGAAAACAGTGGGTTGCTCTTGTGACACCTCATCATTCTTTTATCCTTTAGAGAAGCAAAAGAGTATGCTTTCTTTGATATTTTAAAGAGGCTGATGGGAGTGAGAATAAAATTTTAAAATTAGAGGAGATTTTGGAATCATCATTTTATAGACAAGGACATTGAACTTTGAAGAGGTCTAAGTAGGAATGTTAATCAAAATTAAACCCAGGTCCTCTCACTCTCAATCTATGTATACTTAATATTTTAAAGATCATGTTTTTAATTTATTTCTTTTTTACATTATTTTTTCAGAATTATCACTCCAGAATCCCACGAGCTTTCCCTTGTTTCAAAAAAAGAGGGGGGGGGGAATGAGAAGTTCAGCAAAACCTGTAACACTCTTGGGATTAAAAAACCCCCACAAACACCTGATAACTATGTATGACTGTATATATTATTCTGCAATTGTAGATATGCTGCTTTCTGCTTTTGAGGGTTAATGTGTGTTTTCTTCTCTGTTATCAGGAATCTTCATTTGATTTTCAGCTTCCTTTTAGCAATCTTTTGATACACATTGTTTTAGTTACATCAGTTTTCTGTTTATTTTTACTCTTATCAGTTCATACAGTTGGTACCATGTTTTTCAGAATTTCTCATTTATTATTTCTTACTGTATGATAATCTACTATTAAATAGTTTTATTTTGTTTCCTTTTATTCCTAAAAAGAAAATTCAGTTATCACTCCCTTCTTTTTTTCCCTCCTACTTCAAAGTTCATCTCATATGTTTCCATCTCTTATCAGAGCTTTTTGGGATCCTTCTTCCCTTTCCCCCAAATTACATCTCATCTGATGTTGTCACTTTGTCTTCTTTGCAGTCAGCTTACTGTGATTTGTTTTATAGCACATTTTATATGTGTGTCCCTCCATAATTTAGTAAGTTTCTTGGGGATGATCACCTTCTTATATTGTCTTGTCTCCCTCACTGCCCAATGAAGCACATTACACATAGGAGCGCCTTATTGCTATACTTTTTAAAAAAAGATTTTATTTATTTTGAGTTTTACAATTTTTCCCCTAATCTTACTTCCCTCCACCCCACTCCCACAGAAGGCAATTTGCCAGTCCTTATATTGTTTCCATGGTATGTATACATTGATCCAAATTAAATGTGATGAGAGAGAAATCATATCCTTAAGGAAGAAACATAAAGTAGAAGAGATAGCAAGACCAGACAATAAGATATTAGGTTTTTTTCTAAATTAAAGGTAATAGTCCTTGGTCTTTGTTCAAACTCCAGAGTTCTTTCTCTGGATACAGATGGGATTCTCCATCTCAGACAGACCCAAATTGTCCCTGATTGTTGCACTGATGGAATGAGCGAGTCCATCAAGGCTGATCATCACCCCCATGTTGCTGTTAGGGTGTACAATGTTTTTTTCTGGTTCTGCTCATCTTGCTCCGCATCAGTTCATGCAAATCCCTCCAGGCTTCCCTGAATTCTTATCTCTCCTGGTTTCTAATAGAGCAATAATCTTCCCTGACATACATATACCACAGTTTGTTAAGCCATTCCCCAACTGAAGGACATTTACTTGATTTCCAATTCTTTGCCACCACAAATAGGGCTGCTATGAATATTTTTGTACAAGTGATGTTTTTACCTTTTTCATCATCACTTCAGGTTATAGAATGCCATACTTCTTAAAACATACTATTTTCCCATTAAATTATTGTTCTAATCATTTTACAGTACATCTAAAGAGCTGAAAGTAGCAGAGGATCTGTCATAATGGAATCTAAAAATTTCTTGAATCTTTTAATCCTTTTTTAGGACACAGCTCAGCCTTTGAAAAATGTAATTTCTCAAAGTGAGAGAGTAGAGATGGGTGTCAGCTACTCTGATGTCAAATCAGCAATGCCCTCAAACCATAGTAGTGCTACTAGATAGGGGAATAATGACAAATCAATAGATGGAATTTTAACTTTTAGAGATTTATTAACTAGTAGAAGTATATTAAGAACAGAGAAAATTCCTATATGTGTGTGATGTGTTACCGGCTCACAAATGGAATCCTGGTAACCTCAGATCATAGAGTAGCAAGAGGAAAGAATTAGACTATATATGGTGAAGAAAATAGGGACTTGGAATCTATAGAACCTAGATCAGATCATTGTTATGGGCTAACTTGTTTGCCTCTATAAAGTGGGGAGTAATCTGCCTGTAATGCCGACTGTTCCTTTGAGAATCAAATGAAATATTATATGTAAGATGGCTTGCAAACCTCAGACCTACAGCTGTCAGTAGCTTATTATCTTTACTACTTTTGGTGTGGTCTACTTTTTTACCACTGGAATGAAGGAGAGTTTTCCAAATTATTTTATGTGCTTGCTTTTGAGTATGTAACACAGAAGGTTCTTAAGTTGTTTCTGGATTCATGGGAAAAACTCAATAGATTACAGATTTCATCAGATCATTTTCACATCTTTGATGACTCCTAAAAATAATATTCATATTATATGTTTTTATTGGGTTGGAACCAATGACCATATTTTACAAAATGACAACTTCCGAATAGTGTGAATTTAAATACAGACAGTCATATCTATATTAATGGGAACCTAGCTGTGTGCCCATATTGTAGATTGTTTTGCACAGTTGCTTAACTATGGAAAGCCAGCATCATATACTATCCAGCACTACTGAGTTTATTCCATTTTGTCAGCAATGTGGAGCTAAAAATTATCACTGGTATTGGAGTAGTAGTACATCCGTGCAATGTGTGAGTGATACATACACTGATAGATAAAAGAAAAGGATGTCATCCATATTTCATTGAAAGATCTGGGTTTGAATCCTGGCTCAATATGATGTGACCTGGGATAAGTCACTTTAGCATATTTCTTAACCTATAATGTAAGCAAGTTATTTTCATTTCTAAATAACAAGAACTTATTAATAATAAATTAACAAATAACCCAGCTTGCTTTCATTTCCAGCTCAAAATCTGATCTCTATATTTCCTCTCATTTTCTCATTCATAAAAGGGCGTAATGAAGATTGTATTGCGTCTGACTTAATTCTCAAGGGTGTTGTGTCAAACTAAATAATGTATGCACAGTGGTCCATAAGTTGCTTACTTCTAATATAAATAACCAGTTTTGGTTGTATTGGCAAGTAACTTTCTATCAATTTGGCATTTACTCAAGAACTAATAAACTGTTATTTTCTTGTGGGGTAGACTGTTTAACTTAGTGTATGAGCCATACCTAATGTGAATAGGAAGGTAGAATTTTCAGTAAGTTTCTAGAATCTGGACAATCTACCAGCATATTGTGCTTGCCAACTACAATACTCTTGGTAGGAAGTGTGTGGAGGATGGATGACTGCAGGATACCTAAACAGCTGTTATGACTATCAAGAGTAGATGACTATACAAGCTGGGCAAGCAGAGAAAATCTATATAAGGACACATGGAAACACAATTTAAGCCAAAGTAGTATAGCTGTGGGATATTGGAAAATAGTAGCAGACATCTTGGCATGAAATAATCAGAAACTGGAACGTTCTTTTTGAGCAAAGATAGCATATGAAGCAGAGAAGGAAAATCATAAATGACAATTTAAAAACAACAATTACAGATCCACAGTAAAAGAGCATCTTTAATATATGTAGTATGAAATAAATGGTTGATACTATATCTCATTATTCATACTATAAAGTTGATTGTTTGCAATAGTACTTTTCAAATATGAAGAACAGTACATACATTTGCATGTCTGAGGTTTGCCATATATATATATATACATATATATATGTATATATATATATATAATATATAGTGTCCTAAATGTCTTAGTTTGGTGTTAAAACTTATTGAGCTTAAACACTTGAAAGTGTAAAAAGAATTAGTCATTTCTTTTAAACTAATGAAGTTGATAATACATAACTATATTTAATTTAATTTTTTCTATATTTACATAGTTGTGCTTGTGTGTGTATATGTGTGTGTGTGTGTTGGTATTTTAAAGAATTATGAGATTAGTTGCGATGTCGGGGAGAGTTGTCTTCACATCTTTTTGGAACCTAGTTTGTTTTTTGTAATTTAATAGAAATTCAATTTTAATTGTTTTGTGCTTTTTTCCCCATTTCTCTTTGTGTAGCAATGTATTTTGTTTTCATGCCTCTCCTTACCTTTGCATCAATTCATTAAATTTTTTCCATTCTTCTCTGCTCACCATCAATCATTTCTTATTTCATAGTATTCAGTTTTTGTTTACAAATCTTTGTCATTTCTCTGATAAGGAATTGGTTTCTAAGATAAATAATATATATATATGTATATATATGTGTGTATATATATATATATATATATATATATATATATATATATATATATATATATACAAGACCCAAGTGATAAGTGATTAAAGGATAGAATTATTGTCTCAAGTAGTCTTTTTCTCTATTGCCTCCATTAGGTGGCACAGTACTGAGATTGAATAAAGGAAGGGGGTTGGAGAATGTAGAGTGAAAAATTTGCTGTTAGACAAGTTCTAGAAATTGCTTGTATTAATAATAACTAAGGTAAAGTTTTAGGAATTTATCTTGATGAAAATTATTGTCAGCTTATCTTATTGTGCAGACCTTAATAGAGATTATCACCATTACATACACATCTATTACATTTCTTTATAGAAAGAGAATTATAGTCTGCTGCCTAAGGTAATTAAAGAATTTTTCCTGTTCCTTTTCTTTCCTGAGAATGGGGCTTCCCAGTTTGCTCATCTGTAAAAGGAGGGTGATAATGGTTGCACCACATATTTGACAGCAATTATAAATGGTAGTTATTACATTGTCATCTATGTAGTGGGTAGTAGTAGTTAATATTTTTTTTTATCAGACACATTACATTTAAGTAGCCTCTTCTTGTCTGTCTGATGTTTTATGAAAAACACTGCAAACTTGATGACTTTAAATGATACAGGAAATTTACTTTCTTTTGTGCCAGAAATAGTGCTTATCTTTGGGGGCAAATGTCGTATTTTCTGATATGGTTAGATCATTCTCTAAAACTGGACAATTTAAAGTCATTTAAGAGACACATTTGTACTTTTGCTAAATTTAAAATATAAATGTAGTCGATATCCTTTATAAAATGGCTATGGAAAAGTTCAGTTAGTTTACTCAAGAGGCTGGTATTTTATAATGTCCAGGTGCTGTAGATTTCACTTCATTTATACCACTGGAGATGTAAATTGAGTGGGAGCGGGGTGGGGGAGTTATTGCATGCTCAGTTTTTGGCCAGAAAGATTTCCATCTTGTAGCACCAACTTTAACTTTCTAGAGCCACCCAGTTATTATATGTTTATTAATTTATCATATCACTTCTTAAAATATAGTTTATGTTTATATAAAGATTTTTAACAGTGAAATTGTATTAGTTACATGCTCTTGTAAATTCTTTTCCAATTAACACTGTTAAAAGAATTTACGGTTAATTGCTAGTCAAAAATGGTTTGATATGGAATATCTGAAGGTAATAGATAACTGTAGAATGCTGTCAGCTAATCTGAAGTGAAAGGGTTGAGAAAATGGGTGGAGTTCAGAGGAAATACTTGATAAAATATGAAATAAATTTGGCTGTTAGTTTATTAATAAGGTTGACTTTATAGTAAACAAATTATTGAAAAAATAAAATTTACAATTTATTACTCCCTAGATGAAATCTCTTCTCTCTTGCTGTAGTTTTGACATTGAATTGGTGTGCTTCACTTTTGTACAGTTTGAGCTATGTATGAAAATTTTGCTATTTTCTGTTCCTTTTAAGAATGATTTGAAAGCTTAGAGATTAATACCATATATGACTTTTTTTTAAACATAAATGACATAATCCTGCTTTAAAACTTTTTTTTTCTGGTTTGAATTCTCTATTGTTTGAGATTTGCCACTTGACTCATGAATACCAAGTTTGAAGTGATTTTTTTGATATCCATATCTACTTGGATTTATGAAAGACTTTTCTTGAAACCTAATGTGAATTTTATGAATTTCTAGGTCTAGAAATATTTTAATTATTTTAAAATTCTCTGAAATATGTTGGTTATTGCTACTGTCTTTTGCTAAATCTTTTGGCACATGATCCGTCGTGGTTTTCTAGTTAATATAGTTTAAATAACTGAAGGTCACTGTGGTTTTGGAAACCACTGAGCTAAGGTGGAATAGGCAGGGAACCCAATTTTGGAGGTTGTCCCTCCATTATTGGTTTAGATGTCAAAAGTGGCATAACCTCGAGAACAACTTTTAAGGAAATCTAGCATAAAGAAGATAAGTAGAAAAATTTAACACAATTTTATATAAATTTTGCTTACAAATGAAAATGCAGTTCCTGGGACACACTTACGCATTCCTCCATTCTATGTTATCCAGCCTTGCCCTAGTAACCTTTGGGAGAATAAGTGGCTATTTTAGTCTTATTTTCATTACTGCAGGTTATTTCCTGGTAATTCTCTGAGATGAGACCTGCTAAAAAAGAACGATCGGCTCACCTTCTATTCCCTTTTTACCCTTTGAAAAGGAAATGCCCTTAGCCCTATTGGACGCTCTGTAAAAAATCATATTACTGCCAGAATTGTCTCAAAATTGTTCATTGGGACAAGTGACACCCATCATAGACAATTCTGTCAACCTTTTAAATCTATATTGACATTTGAAATGACTGATGGGGCAAAATAATGAATGCAGAGTACCTTGGTGCCAAATCTGTGATCTTATGAAATTGTTTATGTATCTAAGTTTGCAACCTCTCTCCAAAATAACTACCTTTCTTAGCAGAGGTTTTCTATTAAGGAGAACTCACTGGAGTTTGCATGTTACTTTTCTTGTAGCAGAGGTCGGGTGTACAAATAATGCTATTCTCATTTTATAGATGGAGAAAGAGAGTTTATTAGTAATTGTGATGCTCACACAAAGCGATAAATTTACCCATGGACCATTTTTTATATCATGTATATGAAAACAGTTTCTATAAATATACTTGACACTCTCAAGTAACTTTTCAGTTGAGCCTCTAAAAGAAGCCAGATAGTTCTCAGAGATAATAGTGACGAAAGAAAGCAATGCAGAAGAAATAAAGGGTGTTTCAATAATATTAATTTGTGTAAAGTAAAACTTGCTTTTTAAGAGTAAGGATGTATTTTTGTTTCTTCATCTCCCTTTAACTAAAAGATATAACTACATAACTCCATTGTTTTTCCTTCTGATTATACTACTGTGGTTCACTTTAGATTATAAATAAGGGTAGACTGCCTTTTTATTAATTGCATGCCCCCCCCCCCCCATTTTTAGCACAGTGCTTGTCACAGAATAGGCATTTAATACATATCTTAGATTGGATATTGGATTGGGAGTTTAGTAGAGAGTGATGAAAATCCCAGAAAGCAAATTATGCAACATGAGTATGAATTTAATCCTGTAAATTTTGAAAGGAATCATGGCAGGTAGTTTGAATACTTTTACTCCCAGAGGAAAATCTTTTAGTATTACAGTCTAAATTGTAATCCCTCCCCTCCACTTTTCCCTTGTAGGAAGAACATCTAGCTATATGGAATTAGTATACGTGATAAAGCGTAACTAGAAGTTTAGACCTGTGTTCATGGTTTCTATCTTTGGGTGAGAGCTCCACCTTGTGATCTTGGAGTATACATTTGTATTTTAAATATACTGATTATGAAAGCATAATGGTTAAATTTTGTTAGTAATCTTTTTTTACTAATGAAAATGATGCCATTATTATGCTTCCATGAAATTCCATCTCATTTTCACTTAGGAAAAATAGGGCTACTCTTAAAATATGGCCTGTTATCTGCAAACCGTTATCCAGTCCACACCATTATCAGTTTCCTATGTACCTAAATGTGCTCAAGGTGAAAAATATATTTTGGGGTTTTATGTGGACCAAGTTTGACCTTGGGGAAAAAAAGAACAAACTTTTACAAGATTTAGCACTTGCTTTTTTTGCTTGAATTAAGAATTAAGTTTGTTTTGAACTAAAACCAAGCTCTCTTGATGGTAAGCTGTTTTTGCAGAGAATAAATATACTTGGAATTTAATGTGCTACTGCTGCTCCTTTTTCTAAATGAAGATCTGACTAGTGAGTTCATTGATATAGGGATCCCCCCCTCCTCCCAAATTGATCAACACTACATCTACTGTTTAGAGTCTTGCTTGGGGCAACTTTTGATTTGCCTAGAGGCACATAATCAGATGTCTGAGATACAAGATTTTAAACTCTGGTCATCCTGACTCCTAGGCTAACTCTCCCTTTTTTCCTATCATTAGTTCCTTTCTAGTATGTTTAGAAACAGATAATGTCACAAAGCAAAGAGGTACTTTTCTAGTTTAAGAAAAATGTTCCTTTTTAAAGTTCATGTAAAAACAGTTATGACTAACTTTATTTTAATGGGATAAAAAAATAGAAAATATTTTTTCCAAGTGTGTTAATTACTTTATAATCTTTTTTTAAAATCAGAGCTTTCTAATGAGACATGCTCATGATTTGGTATTTCATTCTTGCAGTATGAAACCCTTTCATGTAAAACTTTTTTGTTTATATATGATTCCTTTTTGTGTCTTAGATTGTTAACATAAATAGGTCTTAAAGATTTGTAAACTTTTTTCATTATAACAAGCATTCTTGGAAATAGTGCAAGTAATTTCCCTGTGTTTTTCAGATAAGGAAACTAAACTGTTAGAGAAATTAAGAGACTTGTCCCTGTTTATACATATAATGTCAGAGGTGCACATTGAAGGCCAAGACCACCGCTCTATTCATTATGTCATGTTACCTAGTGAGAATATATTTATGAACTGAATCTGTATTTAAATTACAATGAAATGTAAGGTGGCCAATTTATTTAACTAATGCAGTTATTTATCTGTTCTGCTCAAAGTTGTAGATGGCAGGGAACCTGCACTCACTGAAGTAGCTCTGAGAATTTGTGTGTGTATACTAACACATACACACACACACACACACACAAACACATTTTTAAACGGAAGTATTTAAATGGTAGTCTAAGAACAGTTGTGGATTGAGTCATGTAATGGGCATGTCACTAAATTAGCTATTTTTACAACATGAACACTTTAGGAGAGTGACAATTCAATATGGTTTTATGACAATTCTTGGATAATACAGGAGTTACTTTTCCTAATTTGTAGATTATTCATGCCTTCTGTTTTTCCTTGTCTCCTCTACTTTGGTATTAGAATTTTCTAATTCTAGGGTATAGGTGTCAGATGCAGGCAAGTGGCCCAAGTGTAAGTTGAGTAGCCTCTTTTCTGTTGGAGTTGGACACCATTGTTCTCGGGTTGAGAAGGACAAAGTTTTCTTCATGCCTTGTTTTATTGTATGTATATATCTACACACAAACACATGTAATACTTCATGAAGGAAGAAATAGAAACCTTTTAATTTCTCATGAGTCATTGGAAAAGGCAATCCTTATATTATTGTTTTGGAATGTTAACTGTAAAGTAATAGTAAATTAATAAAGTAATAGTAAATTAATAAAGTATTATGTAATGGGATCATCAGCCTCTTTTCTAGAGTTGTCAGCAGTTATAAGTAAGGCTGTATACTTGCAGGGGCAGCTAGGTGGCATAGTGGATAGAGCACCAGCTCTGGAGTCAGAGGACCTGGGTCCAAATTTACCCTCAGACAACTGATACTAACTGTGAGACTTTGGGCAAGTCACTTAACCCTATTCTCCCCCCCCCCCCCCAAAAAAAAAGTTGCTTACTTTCCATTATGAGTTGCATAGAAACAAAACTGGCCTATTTTTCTTTTCCTGGTTATATTTTGCTTACTTATATGGACCTGTCATTATAGCTTTCCAAAGTAATCTTAAGTCTTCACTATGAGACTGTTCTCTGCAGTTTAGCTTATAAAGTTACTTTAGGGGAAGAGTTAAAATTTAAAAAAATTGTATTTCCTATCTCCCTAAATATATAATGGTTGACTGATTAAATAAATGTTCTTTGAGTGAATAAATGGATGAATGGATATCTGAGAAGAGTGTTAGTTACTTGTTTACATTTCTGAAATTTCATAATTTCATATTGTTCCTTACAGTAGTTGAATTTTGTGAAGCTGTTTGAAAAGATCACATTGTGATTATTTAGAGTAAGCTTTTAAAAATCAAACTAAGGAATAGCAACAATTAACTTATAAATCAATTACATTTGTAGTAGAAGCTTTTATTTTTCTGTTTTACTTTTATTGTTGCATTGTACCTAATTATAACAAAAATGAGCATCTAGGTAAAGAACTAAAGGGGAGGTAAAAAACTCTTTTATTTGCTAAAACAGATAGCAGACATTGGTGTCTATAGCTTTTGTTGATGATCATTTTTCTGTCTTCCCTTTCTCAACTTTCCAGAATAAACATGGCCTGTTTTTCTTTTTTTAGGAATTGTCTGTCACAGAAGAAGGAAGTACACTTGTACTTTGCAAACATAAATTTATGAACACATTTCTAATACGGTGGTGTTCCAGAAGATGATAAAGAAATGATAGCAGCTCCAGAAATACCAACTGATTTTAACCTACTTCAGTAAGTAATTTCTAATAGTTGTATTCTTTTCTCCCACAGTTAATTGATGTTCTTGGTAGTGAAAATAGAAAGTAGTATATATTCTTTTAAGCAAGCAATGATTCTCAGTTGCTGGCAAGTGGTCCAAGTGTAAGTTTAGCAGCCTCTTTTCTGTTGGAGTTGGACACCACTGTTTGTGGGTCGAGGACAAGGTTTTTCCTCTTGCCTTGTTTTATTGTGTGTGTATGTGTATATATACATGTACACACACATGCACATCTACATACAAACACATGCAATCCTTGGTGAAGGAAGAAATAGAAACCAATTATTTCAGTTGGTGAATTATTTCAAGTAGTGTCACAGTTTTCAAAACTAATTTTGGCTCTTTTTAATAAAAAGTTTTTATATCAAGGCATTGCTTTTACCTCCTCAAATTTCAAAAATTATGGTACCCAATAATGAAGTTGTAATAAATGAAAACGAGGGAGAATAGCCACTTTGGCATCTTTTTCTATGAGAATATTTAAAACGACTGAAGTGGTTGTACTAAGCATCCATCAGAAATATTTGTTGGTGTAGATTCTAGATCCAGACAGCTCCTGCTTTGAGGTAAACCTGAAAACCTATTGCATTTAAATACAATTTACATAAATTTAATGTCTTTAAATTTAGGAGTATGCCAGTCATACATTTTAATAAACTTAATTTTTAGGCTATAGGTGTATAAACATACTATAATTAAAAGATTTTTCATGTATGAGTTCTAAGAGTTATCCATAATATTTTCTTGTAATTTCTGGCATTTAATTTTATAAGTAAATTTGGGGAATTAGATAGAACAGAGTAGAGATTGATAATTAGTGTGGAGTTTTGATAATACATGTTAGATTTAAAAATTTCTTGTGACCTGAATCTTGAGTGTTTTTTAATGTTACTAGAATAAGTAGAGCATTTTATGTGCTTATGTCACACTATGAGATTTACTGTTTGGGTGGTCCTTGTACTGTCAGTGTTTTATTATGAATATTTTAATTTTGCTTTGAATTAGCATCTTTAGTAAGTAAATTAGTGTTTTTGTTGCAATAAAATGTATTATTTTCTTAGATCCTAGATCCTAATCCTTAGATCCTAATATCCTCATAAAAGTGGTAATTATAATCACTATTTATCCATAACTCTGCCTAAAGACAGTGTAAGGATTTAGCAGAAGATCACAATAACCCTATCCTTGTAAGTTTACTTTATTAAAAACATTTTTTAATATAAATATTTTGTTTTCCACATTATATACAGTAAGTTTCTACATTTTTGAAGGTTTTTGAATTTTAAATTTTACCCCCTTCCCTCTCTTCCTTCTCTCCTCCTCCCAACAGAAGGTAGTCTGAAAGTCTTTACATGCATATATAAAAATTGAATGTTTGGAGAAAAAAACATGTCCTTAAGGAAGAAAGAGTATTAGCTATAGCAAAATTATATAATATATAAGATGACTTTTTTATAAATTGAAGATAATAATCTTTGGTCTTCGTTTAAACTCCATAGTTCTTTCTATGGATACTGATGGTATTCTTCATCACAGATTCCCTAAAGTTGTCCCTGATTATTACACTGATGGAGTGAGCAAGTCCATCAAGGTTGATCAGCACTCCATGTTGTTGTTAGGGTATACAAAGTTCTTTGTGTTCTGCTCACCTCACTCAGCATCAATTCATGCAAGTTTTTCCAGGCTTCTCTGAAATCCCATCTCTCCTGATTTCTAATAGAACTATAGTGTTCCATCACATACATATACCACAGTTTATTCAGCCATTGCTCAATTGATGGACATTCCCCTAATTTCTAATTTTTTGCCACTATAAACAGAGCTGCTATAAATATTTTTGTAATGTGGGTTTTTTACCCTTTTTCATGATCACTTCAGGATACAGACTCAGTTTTATTGCCCTTTGGGCATAATTCCAAATTGCTCTCCAGAAAGGTTGGATCAGTTCACAGCCCCACCAGCAATGCATTAGTGTCCCAAATTTCCCACATCCCCTCCAACATTGATCATTATCCTTTCTGGTCATATTGGCCCATCTGAGAGGTGTGAAGTGATACCTCAGAGATGCTTTAATTTTCATTTCTTTAATTAGTAAGATTTAGAGCAATTTTTTCATATGGCTATAGATAGCTTTGATTTCCTCATCTATAAATTGCCTTTGCATATTCTTTGACCATTTGTCACTTGGGGAATGGCTTGTTTTAGTTTATAGATTTGACTCCGTTCTCTATATATTTTACACATGAGTCCTTTGTCAGAAACACTGGTTGTAAAAATTGTTTCCCAATTTAAATGAAGAGGATATTAAATACCTAAATAACCCTATCTCAGAAAAAAGAAATTCATCAAGCCATCAGTGAATTCCTTAAGAAAACTTCTCCAGGGACAGATGTATTAAATATTCAAGGGACAATTGATTCCAATTCTATATAAACTATTTGGAAAAATAGGTGAAGATAGAACTCTGCCTAATTCTTTCTGTGACACTAACATGGTGCTGCTACCTAAACCAGGAAGAGTTAAAACAGAGAAAGAAAATTATAGACCAGTTTCCCTAATGAATATGGATGCAAAAATCTGAAGTAAAATAATAGCAAAGTGATAACAGCAAGTTATCACTAGGATAATATACTATGACCAAGCAGAAATTTTTTCCCCAATGCAGGGTCGGTTCAACATTAGGAAAACTGTCAGCATAATTGACTATATTGCTAACAAACCTAACAAAAATCATATGATTACCTCAATAGATGCTGAAAAAGCCTTTGACAAAATGCAGCATCCATTCCTACTAAAAATGGTAGCCAGCGTAGGAATAAATGGATTACTCTTTAAAAGGATAAGCAGTATCTATCTGAAACCATCAACAAGCATTATATTCAATGGGGAGAGGCTAGAGGCATTCCCAATAAGATCAGGGGTGAAACAAGGGTGCCCATTATCACCACTACTATTCAGTATCATATTAGAAATGTTAGCTTCAGCAATAAGAGAAGAAAAAAGAATTAGAATTGAGAAGGAAGAAGCAAAATTCTCTCTCTTGCCGATGAAATGATGGTATACCTGGAGAATCCTAAGTAATCATCTAAAAAACTTCTAGAAACAATGAGCAACTTTAGCAAAATGGCAGGATATAAAATCCTCAGCATTTCTATATATTACCAACAAGATACAGCAGCAAGAATTAGAAACACAAATCCCATTTAAAGTAACTGTAGACAATTTAAAATACTTGGGAGTCTACCTGCCAAGGCAGACTCAGAAACTCTATGAAAACAGCTATAAAACACTTTTCACACAAATAAAATGAGCTCTAAATAACTGGGCAAATAACAACTGCTTGTGGATAGATCTAGCCAACGTAATAAAAATGACAATTCTACCTAAATTAAACTAGTTATTTAGTGCCCTACCAATCCAACTGCCAAAAACTTATTTTAGTGAGCTGGAAAAAATTGTTAACTAAATTTATATGGAGAAACAAAAAAGTCAAGAATATCGAAGAATTTAATGAAAAAGCAAAAGAAGGTGGCTTAGTCTTACCAGATCTAAAATTATATTATAAAGCCTCAGTTATCAAAACTGTCTGGTACTGGCTAAGGAATAGTGGTGGATCAGTGGAGCAAAAGAGACAGCTGGAAATGATTATGGTAATCTGCTGGTTGATAAACCCAAAGAGTCTAGCTTCTGGTATAAGAATTCTCTCTTTGATAAAAACTGTTGGGAAAATTGGAAGATAGTATGACAGAAAGCAGGATTAGATCAACATCTCACACCCTATCTCAAGATAAGATCAAAATGTGTGTAGGATTTAGACATAAAAGACAATATTATAAGCAAATTAGGAGAACTACGAATAGTTTACCTGTCATATCTATGGAGGAGCAGTTTGTGACCAAGGAAGAGATGGAGAATATTATAAAAGACAATTTGAATAATTTTTTTTGGGGGGGGGCAAGGCAGTGGGAGTTAAGTGACTTGTCCAAGGTCGCACAGCTAGGTAATTATTAAGTGTCTGACTCCAGGGCCGGTGCTTTAACTATTGAGCCACCTAGCTGCCCCCGAATTGGATAATTTTGAATACATTAAATTAAAAAACTTGTGCACAAACAAAACCACTCTAATCAAGATTAAAAGAAGTGTAGTAAAATGAACTTTATACAGAAAAGTGGAAGGAAAACAAGGTATAGTTGTATAAAAATAATCTTAATGTGAAACTTGGATTCATTTTTATTTTTATTGGTCTTAACAGATTTTGTTTATGAGCTTCTTTATATGGAATGAGAGGAACAGTGTGGTATTGTGGAAAGTGGTTTTGTCCAGGCCAGGAAGACCTGGGTTCTACTTCAGATAACATGCTGGCATTATGACCCTGACCAAATTGTGGCATACATAAAAAAAAAATCTAGAACTTTCAGACCTTAAACATTTTTCTAGTTCAAACCTTTGGAACTGAGGAACCACAGAGGTTAAGTGACTTGTACAAAATCACAAAGGTAGTAACAGAGCCAGGATCAGAACCCAGATTTTCTAAATTCAAATTCAGTATTTTATGTACTGTACTATAATGCTTGTCAAAGTCATTTAACTGCCATCTACACCAGATGAAATCCTCTTTTGGTGGTAACCACTGATTTGACCCAAGTGCTTCGTTCTTGTTTTGAATATAAAAGAAATAGTATCCCTATCACACTACCTGAGGGTGGGCCCCCTCAGGAGAAACAAGTAGAGAATATAATACTACTTCTAGATAACTTATTTCATTTGTATACATTGTAGGCTATTAAGCAACACAGTGAGAGCTTGTAAAATTTATTTGACTGAAATATTAAGATACCTTAAAGTAATGGATGGTCTTAATATTTGTTCATTTTTGACTGGACCTCACATCTGTTGATTCATAAATAGGAAAAGCATTCACTTCTCTACATTTGAAGTACTTATAATATTTAGAGAATCTGTGATTTTATGTAGTCTCTCTTGTCTCCTTTCAACAAAACTGATTGAAAGTCCTTTAGGTCTAAGTAGCCTCTCCTCTCTGTGGTCAAAAAATTCATCACTAAGTTTTCTGACTTTAGACTGATCCTAAGACTATATAGCTAGTCCCACAATTGGGTAGCTTATATCTGGCAGAGTGTGGACTTTGCTGTGGCACAGCCTTTAGGATGCCAGAGTCATCTCCAGGCTGCAATAGACTATCATAAATAGGACCTCATATTTATGTAGCACTTCGATTTTACCAAGGCTTTCCAACACAATAACCCGGTAACTTAGGAATGGCAAATATTCCTAAGACTCAGGGTTGTACAGTGTCATAACTGCTATTCAAATATATTGTTAGATTTTTGAGGTGGAAAGAAGTCTGTCCCACGCAGTTCTGTCATATGGAAGCTGAGGCCAGAGATCACACAGGTATGATGAAGTTAGAATATGTACTGAGGATTCTTCCTTACATAGGTCCACTGTTTTTTTCCTTATACCCATATCCCCTTACAAGTGGCACTCCTTGTAGCATATGGTGAGAATTGAATCTAATTCATAACGTAATGTGAAATCCCCCACTTCCCACAATGGGATTATTAGTTTGCTACCCTCTTTAGTCTCTGGTGAAAGGTAAGAGTTGAAGCAGGAGTTTTGCTTATAAACCATTTTGTCAATGACCCATCAGCAAACTGATTTACCTCTGTGGATCTCAGTTTCTTTTTTCTCTCAACATTTGATTAAATCCAGGAAATAAAGCTTCAGGCTGTGCAATTTTCATTGGTTCTCTTCCTCTCCATTATCTTTCAGTCTGTCTATCTATCTTTGTCCTTTTTATTTGCCAAAATAAGTTTTTTTGGTTTTAAGAGAATAAATCTTGAGGATTTGAGTTTGAGCTGTTAGTTTTATAGCTGGAAGGTATTGTAGTTAAGTAATCCTGAATTTTTCAACCCACAGGGATTTAAAGTGACTTGTCTAAGTTCAAAGAGCCTAAAGTTCCTGGCACCCTTTCCAAACCCACATATTCTATTGAGGGTTGTCTTAAGAAGAATAACTAAAATCTTCTGTTGAGGAATTTGTATTTTATGGCTTCCTGTTGACTTCAATTTTGTAGGGTTTAGAAAATTCTTTAAACATCAGATGTCTTTTAGAACAGTATATTTTGATTTATTTATCTTTTCTTCCCTAGGAATCATTTTGATGAAGTTTTAAGAATTTAGTTCGTTTGGGGATGACTAGGTGGTGCAGCGGATAGAGCACCAGCCCTGGAGTCAGGATGTACCTGAGTTCAAATCCGGTCTCAGACACTTAATAATTACCTAATTGTGTGGCCTTGGGCAAGCTACTTAACCCCATTGCCTTGCAAAAAAAAAAAAAGAATTTAGCTGAGTCTCTTTTTTATTTATTAAGTAGCAAGTAAATGTTTCAAACCTACTTATTTCCCAGTGACTTGGAAAAGATTAAGAAGCTTATGGAACTCTTTCTAGAGCTGAGTGCTAGGAATTTTTGCAAATGTTCCATAAATGTCTTGGAGAGAGAGAGAAGAATCATCTCAAATACTGTGGTTTGCAAGAGTTCCCAGTTTTGGAAGGCTTTGTTTCCTGGAGTTAGGGTGGGGTGTTTTTCAAAGAACAGAACTGGAGCTAGCCCTTCTTAGTTTAAGTGTATGCTTTTAGTGAAACTACTGATTCTCTAAAATGACACCCATCCTATTGTCAACATCTTTGAACTAGAGCAGAGATTACCATAGAGTTCATTAGTCCTAAAATTATCTGAAGAAAGACATCAAGGCTAAGGTGCTGATATATAATAATATTTCATTAAATAATGGCTTGTTCATTATTTTAGATCTAAAAAAATCAATGCCACTGTATGACATCTGGAGAAGTATTTATTAGAGAAATAAAATATAAATAGAAAAAAAATTTTTGTTTGGTCCTTTCAGTTTCTTATGTTGGCTTGTAAATTTTGGGATGTTATGCTTATTTTTGGTTTTTAATTTAGTTATAAAAAACCTAGTTTAACTTTTTTCTGCATACACATCTATTTCCTTGTTAAAGTTTATTGCCTTTTTTTCTTATAAAACACATTTGTGAAATATATATATATATATATATATATATTATATATACATATATAGTAATTTAAAGTTCTGGATTTGTGGTCACATGTTCTAGATTCGAATTCCATCTTGGGATGGGATGGGCATGGCATTTTGTCCATCTCTCCTCATTTTCCTCTTTTTGATGATTTCAGAGGTCCCTGACCATGTCTAACACTAAAGCCTTGAAATAGTCAATTTCTCTTTATAATTTAACATAAGCCAACATATAAAAATTTGAATATGAAATAGTAGTCAAAAGTTATTTTAAAAAAATATTTAAGAAATAGGCAATGAAACTAATGCAATGAAATGTCCTAAGTCTTAGTATTTTGTGTTTAAGGGTTTTGTTTTTGCTTCCTTAGTCAAAATGAATATTTTTAAAATCTTTAAAATGTAAGTTTAAGTATTATTCACTTTTACATTTAAACTATTTTTGTAGTAGCTTAAAGTAAAGTCTTATAGCACTTGCTAGGAAAAATATTTCATGGATGGTTTTATCGAATTTTTTACTTTTAATGACATTTAGATTTAACTATACAGTTAAACTTCTATGACCTGTTTTTATAAAAAAAATGAAATTTGCTGTGCTTTCTGATTAAGTTTTCAAAATTTGCTTAATGTGTTCTTACAGGGAGTCAGAGACACATTTTTCTTCTGACACAGACTTTGAGGATATTGAAGGAAAAAACCAAAAACAAGGCAAAGGAAAAGTAAGTACGGCATTCATATTACCTGTCTTTTGAATTTTGAAGTCATTATTTATTGATGTGTCTGAAAGTAATTTAAAGTTATTGAAAATTTGGAAACCAGCAACTTTTAAAAGATATCCATATAATTTTGTTGACTGCTTTGTTTTATTTTAGCTAATTGATCTTTTTCCTAGGTTGTATTAATGAACACAATGTATTTGGCCTTCAGAGCATCAAATGACTTTTCTGCATGTATAAAATGAGAAGCAATAAATGTGTATTGTTATTTTTAGAATGTTATCTTTTTGAAAAAAAATATTTTAGGCTGCTTAATTTATATAATAGTTTTTGTTGTCTTAAAATCAACGGTTCTTTCTTCTTCCTTATCATTTTTTTTAAGGTTTTTGCAAGGCAAATGGGGTTAAGTGGCTTGCCCAAGGCCACACAGCTAGGTAATTATTAAGTGTCTGAGACTGGATTTGAACCCAGGTATTCTTGACTCCAGGGCCCAAGTGCTTTATCTACTGCGCTACCTAGCCTAGCCCCTTTTTAAAAACAAATTTAGTTTTTTTAATTGAAAAAAATTATTTTCTCTCCTCACTTTGAAATGACTTTTTGCAATGATCATGTGCAAAAAAGTCTCATTCTTCTTGCACCCTGAGTTTTATTACCTCTCCGTAGAGGTGTACTTCATTTATCCTCTAAAATCATGATTTGTTTTTACTTTAACCTGATCTCTAAAGTCTTAGAAATTTGTTTATCTTTATAATAATATTATTGTTATTTTATAGATTGTTCTTCTGAGGCTGCTGACTTTATTCTTCATCAGTATATATATATATATATATATATATATATATATATATATCTCCCTGGGTTTTTGTGAAAGTGTTCATTTCTTCATTTCTTACAGTATAATATTGTTTCATTACAATCATTTATATTTCTGCTATGTAGCGATTTCTAAATAATTTTGTACCACCTCAGATTCTAGTTTGGTGCTACTACAAAACAGCTGCTATAAACATTTTGTATATTTTTGTTTCTTTGTTCTCCTTGGGGTGTAAGATTGAGTTTAAAGGTTATCCAGTTTTCCTTTTTTTACTCCTTAATTTATGCTTTCCTTATTTGTTCTTTTCCATACATGCTACATACACAGCAGTGATTCAAATCCCCCTGGATTCAGTAATACCTAGGTAACTTTGGGCAAGTCACTTCACTTCTTTCTGGGCCTCAGTTTCCTCCACTATAAAAGAGGACTTGGGCTAGGTGGTCTTTAAACATTCCTTTTATTTGCTAATATGTTCTATTATTCATTATATCATTATTATTATCTGGTATATTTAAGAAATTGTCAGTAATATTTAGTCTTTGTATTTGTTCAAACTACATAATAAGTCCAACTATTTTGCTAATCATGTATAGACTCATAGTTTCAGAACTAGAAGAGGGATTTTATATACCTATTATATTTGAAGTGAAAAGTTTTTTTTTTATGGCTTTGAATCTTAAAACCAAAAAAAGTAGAGGGGGGAGTGGAAGGAGAGAGAGAAATAACATCAAGGATAACCAATGTTAAGAGAATTTGGGAATAAAAAGTCATATAGAATCACAGTAAGTAATTAAGCATGGAGTTCCCCTTGCCTATTGGTTGGTGGAGTTCTTGGGGGTACAGGGATTGGTGGTGGAATATGCTGTACAATACAAACACAGATAAGTATAGTTACATGGATCTTTGATCTTTTTGATGTGTATGTTCATCCATACCTGTTTATCCTTCAATCAGGCTGACACAAGAGTTCCACCTAAATTGGTTTATTTTGGCATCTTGATGATATCAATTGAGTTTAGGCCCTTACTCTTTCCATATGACCAGGCCATCTTTTTCAGTGTATATTTATTCATTAACATCACTTATTCCAGTTTTTCTTATTTCCTTGTTTATTATGTGTTGAATCTTTCTTCTTTCCTCTGTGTGCTTCTTTGCCTTCTGATATTCACTTCTAACACTAGCGTTCCATAACTTACCAGCCTTCAACACTAGTTCAATGTATTAAAAAGATGAGTCTTTGTTTCTTGGAGAAGTTTGGGCTCTTTAAAGGAATTTTGAAATTTCCCAAAGGCAATTCAGTTTATTCTCTTTATTCAACCCTAGATCCAGCTCTCATCTTTTTGCACAATGGATGAATTTTTAACTGCATATACAGTCATAATCTCTGTAATTGACATTATTTTAATTTTTTTTTCTGTCTTTTTTAGTGGCTATAGATCTCATTGTGCTTTTATAGTACTGTTATATGACTATGGGATATCGTGGCATTTGGTGGGGGGAAGACTTTTTTTGGATACGTGAAAAGTTAGACCCTAGGAGTCATATGGAAGGAGATGACAATTGAACCTATAGGAACTAATGGGATCCCTCAGAGAGGAGCCTTGGCAGTCACTCACATTTAGATGGTGAAATATGAATAGTGATTTGAGAAATGAGACTGAGGATTTTGATGTCATTAGAGGAAGAGACCTAGGAATCTTTGAGTGTTCAATCTCAAAAAGGCTCTTAGAATCTGTCTAATTCAACTCAAATCTGACCAGGAGTCCCTTTGACAAACTCAGTAAGTGAAATCTAGATTGAGGAGGTGGTGAATCCTCCACACTATTGTGTTCCACAGAGATCAGTATGATGAGGATTGAGAAAAGACCATGTACCTTAGGAACGTTAATGAACTGTTTCAGGTGAGTGAAATGGGATTGAACTCTAGATTGTAAAGTGAAGGATAGTCAGAGGAAATAGAGACAATAAAAGTACAAAGTCGCTTGAAGATGGTAAGCTCCAGTAAAGATTTTTAGGGGTAGAATACAGGTTCCTTTGGATAGAAGAAATGGTCTTTTTTCCATTATTAGGTTCCTAGCACCTAGTTTAAAAAGTACTTGATTAATGGTGGGAGAAGATCTAGACTTGCATGTATTTAAGTCAGGCAAATGGCCAATAGGAAGAAATTGAATATTGAATATTGGTTTTGGAAAGAGTTAGGAAAGGGGCAAGCTCCTAGAAGAGATGTGATAGGTGGCACATAGTAGGGCAGATGCAGAATAGTTGACCTTAGCTGGGAAGGGCCATAGTTTGTCCTATATTGTAGTAAAGCAAGAAACATTGGAGGACTATGGGGTTTTCAGGTCCCCTAAAAGTGCCCATGTAGTGCTTTGCAAAGAGCAGATAACAAATCTGTGCCTCAAACAGTTGCGTTTGTTAGGCTCTATTATTATTCTGGTTTACAGATGTGAACGACTAGACTGAGACAACTTTTAGCTGCTTGATCGGGTTCTCAGGTGAGATTTGACTGACTCCCAAGTTTTCAAAAGTCTGTATATAACTCCAGGAGAAGTAGTTTAGTTTGGAATCGTCTGTAGAGATTGAACGGTTGCTTTAGGGTAATTTGAAGAAATAAGGTAACCTGAACCTTCTGAAGAGTAAAAGAAAATCAGCTAGGAAATAGTTGGTCAGAATTGAGGGTCCTAGTTAAGAATAGGTAAGATGACTTTGTTGGGAATCCAGTATGATTTTGTAACTTTATACATTAGCAGTATTAAGCAGTATGAGCAGAGAATACAAATGGTGGGGAACACCCAAAATCATAATTGAGTTCTATATAAGTAGCAATATAGATAAGGAGAAAATGGATTCAAGAAGATTGGATCATACATAGTTATTTTGATTTTGATTATGAGAGGAAGAAAAGGAGATTAGAGTGGGGGTGATATGATGGTAGGGGAGAGGAGAGAAAGGAGTAGTGGAATGACATCAGGTCTGGGTCTGACATTATAGTCAGAAATTTTACAGGCCTGGATCATGCATACACTAGTGAGCTTTAATGGGCAAACCGTTTGACATCATCAAAAACATTGCTTGTTTTCCCAAGTATATTTCAGCCTTGTCTCCTTTTTCCTATTCTATTCTTGGTTCCTGCTTATTGTTCATTTGTATAGGTTTTATATGCTGTTTCTTTATTTTGGAATGTTAGATCATTTTCTTTCACTTTACTGTGGATTTCACTGTTGTGGTTAGGAGAGCTGGATATCTGCCAGTGGGTAAGTTTTTCTACTATTCACATTGATTTCAGGCTTAACTCTTGAGATCCTGTCTTCCAACCATTCTCCGAGACAGCTGGGGGAAGCTTACGTGTAATCTATGTACTTCAGTCAGTTGTATAATCATGGTAATGTCCTCTATAGAAAATTGTCTCCAAAAACTGATCTCTTAACTTCTTAATGCATCTCTTAACATCCTGTCTGCATTCACATGCTTGTCTCAAAAAGATTTTATAGAAATGAGAAAGGTGTTAGTAGTTATTTGCCTCCTGTCTCTTTCTAAGCATTGGCCATGATTTTTTCCCTTATTTTTCAATCACCCCCTTCTTTGAGGTGCCTCCTGCACACATTTCTTGAGTATTTACTTGATGGAGCATCTTGAGTTTAAATACCATTACATTTCTTTGCCTAATGCAGAGGTATTAATCTGGATTTGCTACTTTTTCCTCTTCTTACTGATGAATCTTGGTCTTAGTCATTTCTCGTTTGCTTTATTGACTCTCCCACCTAGTTTTGTCTTCAGATGTTCTCTAAACAATCAGTTTTAGCTAAATAAGTCTTAATAAGCCAAACATTTTCTCAGAGGCATCTTTCTTTATCAAAATTTATTTTATTACTGTCTTTTCTCTTTATATCATGGTAATTTCTACTTTCCCTTTCTCTCTCAACCATTTTCTTTTTAGCAAAGAAACAATTATGTAAATATGTCTGCTACAGTGAGCATATCCAATCACATATTGTAGTCATTGTATTCCTTAGATTCTGCCTCTTGTGTTCGACAGTTTACTTTCATATGCTATTTTTTCAGACATTGTCCAATTAATGGAGGCCCCTTTTGTTGCCTCATTTTGTTGCTATGAGTATTTTGGTCTATTTTAGAATTTTGTATATGCATGAATATTCCCAAGAATTTCTTTGTCAAAGGAAATGCAGTTTAGTCACTTTTTAAAAAAAACACTTTGGGAGTTGCTGGTTTATGATTAGGAGCATATTGACTAAGACTTGGAGATTGGTGGGAGTGGAGGCTCATGGGATAATCTGTTTTATATGAAACTTTTCTATTATGCTCTTGAAGGAAGCTAATCTAGTAGATTTTAATATTCAGTATCACCTTTATTTTTTGATTTCATTTTTGTGGTAAGTCTACAAATAATGTAACGGAACAGTTATAATTGACATTTCCTATTAATAGTTTTTCCTGTAAATCTAAGGAAGATACTGGAATGTTATGATTTATGGTATGAATATACATAATAACCAAATAATGTTATTTGTTCCATAAGATTTCCTCAATAAATCTTACCATAGTCAAGTAGAATAGGGTTTTTTTTCTTTTGCTTTTTGCAAGGCAATGGGGTTAAGTGACTTGTCCAAAGTCACACATCTAGGTAATTATTAAGGTTGGATTTGAACTCAGGTCCTCTTGACTTCAGGGCTTAGTGCTCTATCCACCAAGCTGCCCCTAGAATAGGTTTTTTTTTTTTTTTTTTTGGTTTGTTTGCTTTTTTAGGTTTTTACAAGGTAAATGGGGTTAAGTGGCTTGCCCAAGGCCACACAGCTAGGTAATTATTAAGTGTCTGAGACCGCATTTGAACCCAGGTACTCCTGACTGCAGGGCTGGTGATGTATCCACTGCGCCACCTAGCCGCCCCTAGAATAGGGTTTTAATGTTTTACTGTAGTTTAGATTTCAAGTTCCAAAGGAACCTGTTGATCTGGGTAAAGTCCTTTCAAATACTTCTTCCTTTTTAGGGAGTATGATGATGTCTTACTGCCAACCTTATTGTTTTGCCAACTTGAGATAGATTGCTCCCCCCCCCCCCCATCTTTTCTTCCCTCTTTCTCCACTCATCTACCAGTTCTTGTCATTAACTGGGATACACAGGTGTCAACCAGGCAGAAGGCACTTGGCACTATATATAGTTAGAATTCAATTAGTCCAGTCAGATCGTAAAAAGAAACAAACTCTGACCTAGAAAGGTGCAATGATCTTGTTGTCTTAAGGTTATATGACATGAGATCCCATAAGAGTGATGGCTTTGGAGCCAGGGAAGTCATGGGCCTTAATCCTGCTTTTGATATTCATTAATTGTGTCACCATGGGTTCTTCACCTAAGCCTCTTGTTTTTTTTTTTTTTTTAACCTACAAAGGGGAGATCATACCTGTACAATTTATTTCACTTGGTTTCCATTTTCCTCAAATGGGATAACGTCTTCAAGAGTGCTTTAGTAACTTTATAATTGTGGCATACCTGGGATTTGAATGCAGGCCTTTTTTTTTTTTAAGATTTTTCAAGGCAATGGAGTTAAGTGGCTTGCCCAAGGCCACACAGCTAGGTCATTATGAAGTGTCTGAGGTCGAATTTGAACCCAGGTACTCCTGACTCCAAGGCCGGTGCTCTATCCATTGCACCACCTAGCTGCCCCCAGGCCTTTTCTTTCACAAGTCTTCTGGCTTATTTTTCATAATGGTGAATAGAATAAAGAAAGTAATGGAGTATCAAACCCTTTAAATGTGGTAAGCAGACTTCTGAAGGTTAAAAAACGTGTGGAGGAGGCTGAAACAATGAATTCAAGCTAATAGTTGACCTTATTTACCTTTAAATTGACTGGTAACCTATTTAGGTTGGGGTGGGAGGAGTAACTTGTCAATATGACAAAAACAGGAATTTTCTATTTATTTTTAGCACATACACACCCCTTAATTGCCAAAGGATTTATCTGTTCTACTGCTGTATTAAAAGCTGCTATAGAAGAAGTGAAATTGGGATAAAGATTGAGGGCTTCAAAATTCATTGCTTTTTGCTGCCAAAAACCTGTCCAAAACATTGTAGCTTAAGTCCTCAACATAAGACTATCCATTCCTTATATTTTCAATGTTTCTTTTTAATCTGGTGATGATATATGACTATGAGGCATGTAATCACAACTTTAGGTGACCTTTGTGGCTCTTAGGCTACCATACAATATTAATTGTAAGTAGGGTTTGAGAGGAAAGAAGAGGTCCCTTATCTAGATTGAGGAATAGAAGATGATCCAAGCGTTTTCATGGTTAATCATCAAGTAAACAAAAATAGTTTCCAGGTTCTGGATTGATTTTATGGAAGGTTACATACATAGAACAAGAGAATGTGAGTGAGTTATATTGGAAAGAAATTGTTTTTGATAGTGGTTGAAGGAATATTTCCACCAACAAACATTTTATAACTTTTTAACTTTGACAGTTTTTCTCTTGGCAGGTGGTATTATGTATGCCTATTTTTCTTTCAAAGAGTTCATGTGTATGTCTGTATGGAGGACTTTACTAGTCCTATTATGGTACTTAAATGGATTAGTAATTATTAGAACTATTTTTTGGTTATTTTTTCCAATTACATGCAAAGGTATATTTCAGCATTCATCCATTTGTAGATTTATGAGTTCCACATTTTTATACCACTCTTTCTTTCCTCCTCCCTCCCCATAGTAAAACATATTTCTATATTAGTCATGTTGTGAAAGAGTAATTAGAATTAAGGACAAAGAGAAAAAAAACATGAGAAAGAAAGGAAAAATGTAAAAGAAATTTTAAAAAGGGGGAACATAGTGTGCTTTGCTCTGCATTCAGACTTCATAGTTTTTTCTCTGAATGTGGATGACATTACAGATAGCAGATCTCAGAATTGATTGTCGTTGATCTCTGAACTGCTGAGAGGAGCTGTATCTATTATAGTTGATCATCTCACAATGTGACACATAGTATTTCAATTTGCACTTCTCTTATGATTAGTGATATTGAACAATTTTTCAGATGATTGTTGGTAGTTGGTATTTCTTTTCAATGATATGTTCATATTATCTGGCCATTCATCTGTTGGAATGCGTCTTAATTTTATTGATATTTTTTTCACCACAGTACTTTCTTATTATGCCAGCCTTCTTACTCAGTTGTTTAGCTGCAGACTTTTATCAAAGAAAAGATACTTTATGCAACGATTTTTACAAATCAGTGTTCTGAATTAATTTGAATAAACTTTGGTTATTATCTCAAATGTAAACATCTCTTAGTTATATTCTGTCAAATGAAAAGTGCTTTAAGATATTTTTACTTAAATCAAATCAGCAGTGTTATGTATACAAAGACTGTAAAACTTCCAAGTTGTGTGGTCTATTCAAACTTGACTCTTTCAAGTAGATTAGAGACTTCCCCTAATAAAGACCTAGATATCAATTTTAATAATTTGTTCTAAATGGGGCTTCAAGTCTGCCCCCTTTCTTCCTTAGGGCAGCTAGGTGACTCAGTTCAGGGCCTCCAATCCAGGAAGATTCATCATCCTGAGTTCAAATCTGGATTCAGATACTTACTAGTTGTATGATTCAAGTCAGTTAACCCCTCATGACTCAGTTTCCTCATTTGTAAAATGAGTTGGAGAAAGAAGTGGCAAACCACTCCAGTATCTTTGCCAAGAAAACCCCAAATGGTGTTATAAAGAGTTAGACATGACTGAAATGACTGAATAACCACAATAACTTTCCCTCTTTAAATCTGATTTCTATGGCATTTGAATATGTATAGTCTGTATTTTCTTTCTTTCTTTTTTTAGTTTTTTTTTTTTTTTTTTTTTTTGCAAGGCAAACGGGGCTCCAGGGCCGGTGCTTTATAGTCTGTATTTTCAGTGTATACTTATTTCTTTGTTTACATAATCCCATTGTGTATGATATATATTTTTTTCTTGCAAAGAGCATGTGTGCATGTGAGGGGTCTTACTGGTACTAATATGGCACTTAAATGAATTAATGATTATTTAGAGCTCTGACAAATATTCAGTATCTATATATACCTTTTCTACTTCCTCTTTCACTTTTCCCCTAAGCCCCCCCACCACATATGAACTTCTTGAGGACAGAATTTTTAGTCTACTCCTGAAATGCCATCCCTTATAACAAATAATTTTTTAACGAAATAAAAGAAATAAATTCCACAAAACCAATGAATATATAGAAAACATATGCAGTATTCCACAATGGTGGCATTTTGCCCTTTCCTTTCACCTTTACAAAGGAGTAAATAGATACTTGCTTAAATTAAACTAACTAGAGCTCATTCTTATTTCTTTCATTGAATTGTGAATTACTCTCATTGTTTCTAATTTACTTTATTGTTTGATTGTTTTCTTATTAAGATTCAGGCTTGGAGAGAAAGATATATGGGAAGTACAGACTAAACAAGAAGCATTTTACTTGCGAAAATGACTTTTTTTCTTTACCTCTGACCCTCTTTGTCTTTTTGACATCATTATTTCTCTTGTATATGATCCAATCTTCCATGTTTTGTATGTTAAGATATTTTTAGTATTTTTAAAAAAACTATCCAGTCAAGAGTCAGAGTTAATCTAGTAAAAATCTATACCTAAATAGGAGTGATATATAAAATATCTGAATCAAGTGGTCTTCTTGTCTTTACTTGAAGACCCGAAGTAACATTACCTACCTATGCAATCTGCTTGGGCTTTTGAGCAGATTTTATGGTTTGATAGATAGATAGATAGATAGATATAAGGAAATAATTTCTATCTATCTATCTATCTATCTATCTATCTATCTATCTATCTTCATTCATTCACCTACTTATTCATTTATCTATTTATTTATCTATTCATTCATTCATACATTTATTTATTTTTAGATTTTTCAAGGCAATGGGGTTAAGTGGCTTGCCCAAGGCCACACAGCTAGGTAATTATTAAGTGTCTGAGGCTGGATTTGAACCCAGGTACTCCTGACTTCAAGGCCAGTGCTCTATCCACTGTACCACCTAGCCACCCCCATTTCCTTCTATTTAGCCATAATCTGCCTCTCTGCAATTTTTTTTAGTCTTTTTTTCCAGCAAAATTTCTTGGTTTCTTGGGGAAAAATACTCCTGAAGAGTCTAAACTTAGAAAGCGTGTTCTCAGTGTCTATGGATTACAATTTTGGAATTGACCTCAGTAGTCACTTAAACTTGTAACTTGAATAGTGATAAATTTAGTTTTTGCTCGAAGACTACCAATGATAAAGAAATCAATGCTTCCTGAGGCAGTTCATTTTATTTTTAGATTGTACTAGATATTACTAAACTTTTTCTCATACCAAACCTACATTTATCTTTTTGTAGTTTCCATTTAATTGTTTCTGATTTGCCTTTGGAGACAAATTAAGTCTCAACTCTTCTTCATTATCCACAGTTATTATGTTTCCCTTAAATCTTCTGCCTCATATCCTAAAAATGGTCCAACCTGAGCTCAATACTTCATATTTGGTCTGATCAAAACTAGAATAAAGAGGAACTATCCATTTTTTTTAATTCCTGAAAGGTATGCTTGTCTCAGAGGAAGTTCTCCGTGAGCTTAACTGAAGCTTTCAGAAAGGCAAGGTTAGGTGACTTCTAGTCTTGATTAACATTTGATCCTGATGATTAGGTATAAAGAGGTAACTAGTTAGGTATAGTGAATAAATAGTTAAGCAAGTTTGAATTTTCCCTCATTTATCTTTCTGATCCTAAGTCACTTCTCATAATGTCCATTTCCTAATTTGTAAAATAAAAGTAAGAACAACATTTTCCCCACTTTAGAAAACTATTGTCCAGTTTAGATGAAATTGTAAATAGTAAAATATGGGGTGCTTCAAATGCCTTACATTTTAAACCACTTGCCCTCCTCCTGGAGGGCAAATACTGCCTGTATTTGAAGATCCTATGGTTAGATGTATTTAAAACTGAACAACCAGACTCACAGTCAAATCATGGTTCAATTTTAAGCATATATAAATTAGAGGAGAAGAAGAAATTTTTTTCATATATCATTGAGTTCTTGGCCAAACAAGGGAGAGAAAATGGATAAGTTGGTTATATCAAATCACAGTGTTTTTGCACAGATAAAGCAAGTAAGAAGTTTGGACAGCCCTGTTCTAGAGGATGGATGATGAAGCATGTTACTTATATTGAAATTAATGTGATTGATTTGGTGTAGAACCAGACATAAAAATTTTTTTCTTTGCTTGATTATGGATATTTTTTCAAGGTTCCTCAACCCTTCCTTTGAGGGAAGGGGAAGACAAGATTAAAGTGGAGTGCAAAAAAATGCATATTAAGTAAATGAAATTTAAAATTGTGTTAACTTGAAGTCTCTAGAGACCCTGGTCAGTATCTGTACCAATCAATTGGTAAAGATTGCTAAAAACTGGTTTGCAAGATAAAAAAGAAGTAATAGATAATACTAGAATGTTATGTAAAATCTAATAAGATTGCACTTAATACTGTATTTTGCATTAGATTTGAACTTTTTGGTTTGAAGGGTGTTAGAACTATGAGCAAACAATAGGTTAGAGAAGTTGCAAAAAGGCAGCTTTAAGCTTATAAAGAATTCGAATGTGCTATCTTTTGGGTATCTTAATTCAAAGGCTACTATTGTTGAAAGTGTTCTTTTTGGAGTGTAGTTTGGACTGTGTAATTCAGTTAGATTAATGCTATAGGGAATTGAAATTTTCAGGGTAATGACAGTCATTAGGAATGTTATCTTGGCAGTTATATGAAAGATGATTTAGAGAGTGGAGGGATGGAAGGAGGGTGATTGGTTAGGTAATATATTTGAGGGTGGATCTCAAATTGATGACTGCAGAAAAGTTAAGGACTAATGGGAAGAATATGGACAGAGCCGGTTTCCCTATCCTCCACCCCATCCCCAAATTTAGAGAGATCCTTGCAAGCCATCTTTCAAATTGATTGAAGAAATAAGTGGTTCATTTGGAGACATGTTCTGTCTTAAATGACTTAGAAAATTTAGCAGTGAGATATCAATTGAATATTACATTGTTGAGTCAGGTGCAAGAAGTTGAAGCATTAGTTTTGGCTTAAAGGAAAACTGCTTCATCTAGAGACCCTGGACCAAAAGCGTGAGGTGTATAAAACCTTTGAAAGAGAGCTCATAGCAGAGAATAGATGACCTTTATCCTTGGCAAAGGCCGAAAGTAGATCTGAGAGAAAGGAATTAGGAAGGAAGTAGGGTAAAGTTGGGAGCTGGAGAAAAGGCTTGCTGTGACAAAGAAAATCATGACATCGGGGACATGATACCATGACATGTATGTGAATTGGGTGCTGTGCAAAGTCATCACCCATACTTTCTCTGGATCCAATGGCAGAAATGAATCCCGATGACTACAGATGGGTCTGGATGTGAAGTAGTCAGGGTTAAGTGATTTGCCCAAGTTACCCAGCTAGTAAGTGTCAAGTGTCTAAGGGCAAGATTTTAACTCAGGTTCTCCTGATTTAAGGGTTGGTGCTCTATTCGTTGTGTCATCTAGCTGCCCAAGACGTAAAGGCAAAATGTGCAGTGGTATGAGGTTCATTTCAGATTTGCTCACTCAAGATTTCTTTTTGTAGCATTCAACTGACTCGAGTAAGGTGCAGAAGAAGGTTCTTATTAATTTACATCTACAGCTGTAACATTTGTGATCTATTGCTATTGGCAAGGACTTGTGTGCTGATGCAAAGGCAAAAAAGAAACAGTTTCTACCTTCATAGAGCTCACACTTCACTATGGGAAGATGGTGGTTCAGGGATGCAATGTATACACAAAAAATTAAGAGGAAAATTGAAGAGAAAGAGAATATTATATTGAGTGAGTTGTATAGGGAAGGGTTCTCTGAAATAACACCTTAGCTGATACCTGTAGGAAGAGAGTGTATTTCTCTTTGCCAGGACCGGTCAAATAAGGACTGATTTGACAAGAATGCTTGTGAATGCTGCAAATAGCATTAAAATAAGAGTAGAAAAGTTGTTGAGAGCCAGGGTCTTAGACTGGGCTAGGTAAAGAGCTTGTATTTTTTTTTAATCCTAATTGTCACTGATGCTGATTGAACTGGGGAGTGACTTGGTAGAATCTATGACTTAAGAAAATCACATTGTCATGTGAAGGGAAGGATTGAAGAGAGGAGCTAGGCTGTGACAACGAATAGCAGTTAAGGAAACTCTTAGGGTTAGAGATCTGGGGAGGGAAAGAGAATGCAAGCGATGTTCTTCATCACCCTGATTCCATTAGGCTAAATTTAAGATACTCTGAGTGGAAAAATGGTTCTCTCTCTCTCTCTCTCTCTCTCTCTCTCTCTCTCTCTCTCTCTCTCTATATATATATATATATATATATATATATATGGTGATTTGAACTTGAAAAAAATCTATACTTTTCCACAATGTATGATTAATTTTTCTCAGAGTTTCTGATACCTTGGATCCATATTTTGACTATTTTAGGATGGAGAAGACAAAGATACAAGGTAACATGTAGGAAAAGAGAGTTTGAGGAACAAGGTAAAATCCATTAATTCTTTAAACTATCTCTCTGAGCTAAAAGATCTGATATAGTGGCCAGTTTTGACCTTTCCTCCTCTGTCTTAGTGAACATTGGCCATGTTCTACCTTTTTACTCACAGGAATTCATTTTTATTTATTTGTATTGTTAACTTTATTAGCAGTTTTTGGGGGAGAGGTTATATGATTTTCAATAGATAATTCTGGGTCTATAATCAGATTTTTAAATAGTCTCTAGATTTTCTGTGTGTTATTTGATATATAACATGAATTTTTTTCTATGATAATTTTTCTGGGGTTTTCTCTTTCCTTGCCATGATCTTGAATTTTATTTTGTTTTGATATCCTTTATGAGCTCACTCGAAAAGAAAAAAAGTATGTAAGAGCCTCCTCTTGTGGCCTTTTAGGATATGGCTGCCAAAGACTTGTAAAAGGAGATTTTTTTCCTCAACTGTTGATAGAAATGGATGTTAAACCCTTATCAAACCTTAATTTTAAAATTCCATATTAAAACCTTTATATATAAGGGACCTGAGGCAATGGGTTTGTATCTAATGATAATTTTTAGATGATGGAGTTGTTATATCAATCTATATAACTGGGCTATTGCTATAATCTTTAAAATTTTTTTCTTTTTATAAATTTCATAAACATCCACAAATATGATCACTTCCCTATAAGAATGGAAAATGAAACCATGAATCTCAACTATTTATAGCTTGATTTTTTTTGTGTGTGTGTGTATTTCAAATTTAATATGTTTAAATATTGTCCCTTTCTGACCTTAATTATAAAAGGTAAAAAAGATTGTTTTGATGCTGATCTAGTATCATAAAGGGTATCAGAGTCAAACTAATGAGGATGAAAACCTTTTTGTGCATAGTTTAATGGAAAATGGTTTCATAAATTGCCTTGTGATTCTTACTTTAAATACAGGTTTTAGTTACTTATTAAAGTGAAATCCTACTTATGGAGGTATTATGGATACAAATAGCATTTTAAAATAATAGAATGTCCAAGCAGAGCTGAGTCTTTACTTTTACATATGAAGAAACCGAGATCCGAAGAGATCAGGTGACTTGGAAGTATTTAGTAGTAGGCCCAAATTAGGTATGAAAGGGGAAATATGGTTAGTTCTCTGAAATATGATAAAGGCATGTGACCTGTAGCGCTAATAGAATGGTTTTGGGCTTTTTATTTGCCAGGCATGTGCCAAAGGTTTAGGATACAAAGAAAAATAAAAGACAATCCCTGCTTTCAAGGGGCTACTATCTTATTGGTGGAGATAGCATGCTGACTACTATGTACAGGGAAAAATATTCAGGCTAAATTGTAGCTAGGGGTTGGGGGCAGCTAGGTGGCGCACTGACCCTGGAGTCAGGAGTACCTGAGTTCAAATTCGGCCTCAGACATTTAATAATTACCTAGCTGCGTAGCCTTGGGCAAGCCACTTAACCCCATTGCCTTGCAAAAAAACCTGAAAAAAAAATTGAAGCTAGGGGGCAGGGTTATGAAAGGAGAAGAATTTAAATTATGAATAAAAGCCAGTGAAAATGAAATATTAAGCATAAGGAACAGAAAGAAGGCCTGTATTCACTGCATCAGAATATTAAGTTGGGGTGAAAGAAGAGGGCGTGTAAGAAGGTTGGAAAAATAGGTAGCGGCCAGGTTTTGAAGGACTTTAAAAGCCAAACAGCATTTTTTCCATTGGTCCTGGAGGTAATAGGGGAAACCATTGCAGTATATTGAACAGGATAGTGATGTGCTTAGAAGATCATTTTGATAGCTAAACGGAGTATGGAGCTACCAGTGGGGAGAGATTTGAGGCAAGGAGGCTAGCCCCGAGGCTTTTGCAATAATTCAAGTCTGAACTAGGGTAGTGATGTTATAAAAGGAGGGAAAAGGGCATATATCAGACATCTTGAAAAAGGAAAACTGACAGGACTTGGTATGTCATGTTTTAGGACACCTGCTCTTTTCTGGAGAAGTAGCAAAGTGGCTTCAGATCTAACACCATTGTATCATTTTGGGGGAGATTTTCTTAAAGTCTCAATAAGTAGATCAATGAAAACTTTTATTTCAGCATACTGTAACTTTACAAGCCATCTAGAAAGACTTATCTTTTATTTTTAACAGACTTGCAAAAAAGGCAAAAAAGGTCCTGGAGAGAAGGGAAAAGGTGGAAATGGAGGAGGAAAACCTTCTGGTCCAAATCGAATGAATGGGCATCATCAACAGAATGGAGTGGAAAACATGATGTTGTTTGAAGTTGTCAAAATGGGCAAGAGTGCTATGCAGGTACTATTTAAAATTTCCTACCTAAGGTTTTTTTTTTCCTTAAAGATTTTATTTATTTTGAGTTTTTAAAATTTTCCCCCTAATCTTACTTCCCTCTCCCCACCTCCTACAGAAGGCAATTTGCCAGTCTTTACATTGTTTCCATGGTATACATTGATCCAAATTGAATGTGATGAGAAAGCAGTTATATCCTTAAGGAAGAAAAATAAAGTATAAGAGATAGCAAAATTACAAAATAAGATAATTAAAGTATAAGAGATAGCAAGATCAGACAATAAGATATCATTTTTTTTTTCTAAATTTAAGGTAAATAGTTCTTAGTCTTTGTTCAGACTCCACAGTTCTTTCTCTGGATACAGATGCCTACCTGAGTTTTAAAAATAAGTTTTCAGGTTTTATGTTGATCACAGGAAATAGTTCCTGGTTAATTTAATTATATATCTTAGATATCTTTTTTTTTTTGAAGCAACAGAATTTAAAGAGGCCAGGGAAAGAAATGGACCTGTCTTTTAATCTTACCTTTTGCTGCTTATTAGCTTTGTGATCTGGGGGTTACCTCTCTTAATGCTCAGATTTCTTAATTATGAAAATGAGGTGATTAGACTAGCTGATCTCTACAATCCTCTGGTCCTATTTCATATATGTATGTAATTTAATTGATAGCATAGGCAAGAGCCTGTTCTAGAAAGCAGCAGGATAGATAAATTGACATTTCTTTATACAGATAATTGTGAAACAATTTCCTGGTGTAGAATTCCTGGCTATGTGAGATATGTGTGTGTGTGTGTGTGTGTGTGTGTGTGTGTGTGTGTGTGTATAATATAAACATATTTATCTGAATATAGGTTGTTCTCCCCTTACCCCCCCTCCCCACCCATGGACACTTCAGTGCACGTACACACACTATCAGATTTGTGTAAATATGAACCTATATTGGATGGTTTTTTTTTTCTTTTACTTTTTGTTATTAACTAAGTGCTGTGCTGGTGGGGAGGGTCTATTTGTGTTTTGTGTTTGTGTGTGTGTGTGTGTGTGTGTGTGTGTTCAATATCATCTCCTGTTTAGAGATTTTATATGGCCTAGTTCTTTATATTAAGACTAATTGCAATAATTACTAACTTATTTAGTAAATTGAATTGTGATTTTAGAGTGTTAGAACTGAACCATCAGAGATCCAGCCTCCAAGCTTGTAGTTGGTTTTTTTTGGGGGGGGGGGGTTTAGGTTTTTGCAAGGCAAATGGGGTTAATTGGCTTGCCCAAGGCCACACAGCTAGGTAATTAGTAAGTGTCTGAGACCGGATTTGAACCCAGGTACACCTGACTCCAAGGCCAGTGCTTTATCCACTACGCCACCTAGCCACCCGGCCACCCAGCTTGTAGTTTTATAGATAGAAAATAGTGACACTGCCTTGTCCCATTGTCATAGAGTGGGTTATTTTTGTGGAAGAGTTACCAGGCAAAGGGGTGAGGACAAAATTTATTTCTATTAATAAATATTTGGAAGTATGATTAGCTAAATGAAATTCATATAATTTATACACACATAACTAATTGATTAACTCCTAAGTCCATCACCACATTGGTAAACTGTCTAAAGTTGTCCTCTTGAAGCAGCTTTTGATCTAAAATAGAAAGGAAATTAATCTTGCAGTACTTCATTTTTCTACTTTAGAAAACAAATGAAAATACTTGCTTTTAATATTTTCTTACATTGTCAACAAAATTGAGTATTTTAGAGAAGAACATTGTTCCTCTCCTAGAATTTGATTTTGTTTTAGGCTTTCTTTTATTGCAGAGAAAATAGGAATGTTTTGAATATTTATTTTTTGGTTCTGAGTATCTCATCTACCAAATTGGATTCTATTTTTTATTGTTAAAAATGTTATATGAAAATATATTCAGGTGGGATATTGTCTTAGCTTTTCATACTAGTAGTAGTATTTCTCCCTTCCCCCTTTTTTAGCATATGTCAATGAAAATTCTATTTCCTGTTTTTCCTAAAAGTCTATATTGAGTGATTGTTTAGAGGCATATAACTAGATCTCCAGAATATTACATTATTCCCTTTTTTAGCACATGTGAAAAGTCAATGGCAGTTCTCTTTTCTTCTTTTTCCCCCTCCAGTCTGTAGTGGATGATTGGATAGAGTCATATAAACATGACCGGGATATTTCACTTCTGGATCTTATCAACTTCTTCATTCAGTGTTCAGGCTGTAAAGGTAAGACATCTACTCCACACATCACACTAAGAAGTAGAACAACTAAAACTGTTGAGAAGTGATATATACCTGTGAGAGGTGGGGTAAGATTGGCAGTTGTGGAGAGGCTATTCATTGTGGGGGTAAATCAGGTGAGACATCACTGTATTCCATCTGGCTACGATTTACCTTTTCCTGCCTTTATTTTATCTACACTCCCTCAAAAAAAGAAAATCTCCTTTTGTGGGGTTTAGAAAGGGTGGAAAGTATTTTCCAGGAGGGTACTACCTCCTCAAGGAAGTCTTTTCCCATCAAAATTCATTATCTGCTTAATCCCTACCTTTATTTCTTTTCTGCCCCCCCCCCCCCCCAAAAAAAAAAGAAGAGAGGAACTGAAACTGATCCTCAGATTTTTCTAGGTCAAACCTTTAGCAATTATTGCTCTCTTCTTGTATTTAGTAATTGGTATAGGGGTTGTCTCCTACTCTCCCTAGTATTTTAAGCTCTTTAGAAACTATTTTCTCTTTTAATCTTTGTTTTCCTGTTAGAATCAAGTCTTTACACTGAGTAAGTACTTAAGGTGGTTAATGAAGTTTCATTTGAATTGTTAACTTGTATAAACTAACCTGGGGTCATTGAGATATATTGGGGCCTTTTGCCCCTTCACCAACTGCCCCAGAATGTTTTTTTTTTTAGTTGCTTGGTTCTTTATCAATTTCTTTTATCTATGCTCTTGCAGTAATTTTCCTCTTTTCTGTGTTCCAATTTCTTGCTGTCACCTAATCCCTTTACTGTCTTCAAATTTTCAAGGAAAGTTAGATAACACATTGCTAATTTTCTTCACACTTCTAAGCCTATACCTTTGTCCTCATGCCTTAAAAATGGCTCAGTTTGTTCCTGAGGAATGAAGACAATGGACTTTGTTTCTTACTTTTTGAGACTTGTTTTTATTTTAAAAATAATTTTTAATGTGATTTCATCTTCATTTCCCACTCCTTATTTCCTCTAATCCTTTTTATATGGGTCTTTTCTTATAATAAAAAATAAGAAAGGAATAAGAAAAATTCAATATTGTCAATATTGAAAAAATCTAGGGTAACAATCTCCCCCCCCCCCCCCAAAATGAGTGAAAGTACTACTTCTGATTCCTCTTTCAGGCCAAAGCTGTGACCTTACATTTTACTTGGTTTCAGTTGTTTTGTTGCTACAGTTCTTTCAATTTACTTTGTTCTAGTCTGTTTCTAGTGTTTTTCTGCTTACAGTGACTTTTTTCTATCATTCATCTAAGTCATTATTTCTTTGTAGTTAACTATTTTTTTTGTCATTTCTTACATCATGGTAATGTTCCATTCATACACTACAGTTAGTTAATCCCTTCTAACTCTTTTGGCATCTACTTTGTTTTCCATCCTTTGCTGCTACAAAAACATATACGAATGTTTTGGTGTATATGGGACCTTTTTGTCATTGTTTCTTTTTATATTTAGGGATTTAAAACATTTCTTTTGTTATTGTTAATCAGAATCTTCTTTTGAATACTATTTGCTTTTCGTTTTTGACTGCTTATCTAGTGATTGGAGATTTTAAGAAATGATTTATTTTTAAGAGGCATTTTAACATTTTTTCCTTATTTTGACTTTGGTCCAAATTGTTGAGGTTGCCAGTAGTATTCCCCTATTATTGACTTACTTTTTTAAAAATATATTTAAGTAACTTGACCAAGGTCACACAGCTAGGCAGTTATTAAGTGTCTGAATTCAAATTTGAACTCAGGTCCTCCTGACTCTAGGGCCAGGGCTCTATCCACTGTACCACCTAACTGCCCTTAATTGGCTTACTTTTTATTCAAACTTTTGTCTTTGCTCCGAATTCATTATGGTTGATGTAGGATTATTTTTTTTTTTGTTACTTGTCCATTGATCACTCCAGATTAGTAAGTGTTCTATTTCAGTATATCCCCTGCTAAACTCGTTTTTTTTTTTACAAATTACATTGTAGGAGTTGTCACAGCCGAAATGTTTAGGCATATGCAGAACTCTGAAATAATTCGAAAGATGACAGAAGAATTTGATGAGGTAACTTAAGTGTTTTGAGAATGTCATTTGTAGCTATTATTTTGTTCCTGAATTGAATGGTCAGGTGTTATTGGTCTATTATCATTGTTAAATCAAATTCACAATGCGGGATGAATTTGTGATTTTATAGGACTGTTACACATTGGGGTATCTGTTTATTTTGAAATTTTATTGTTAGAACAAAGTATCTAAAAATTTAAGTGCAAAATGATGTTTATAAATTGAAAATTTCCTCTGAAAACCCATTTTTTTGTTTTATGGTTTTTATTTTTACTTTTATAGACATTTTGTTTTCAGGTGTGGCCTCTATTCTGTCTAATAGTTTACTCAAATATTTCAGTTTTTCTACTAATTTTAGAAAAGCGGATCACTAAATTAAATATGTAAATTAATCCACTGTACATACTTTAACCATTAAATTTGCCCATTTAATAGATACTTTTTGCCACCCTCAGTCTCTTTGGAAAAATATTTAATTATAGTACCTTATTATTGGTAAAAATTTGACTTTCTTCATCTGATGGTAGAAAGAAAGCTAACATTTTTGTTCACTAAATTCATTTTATAGTTCAGAGTTTTAAACATGATTATTTTAGTTTAATTGTGAAGACATACTGGTTATTAAAGTACTAAGAATTTGTCTTTATGCTTTAACCCTTTCATTATGGTAAATTGTGAAATTTCTATTTAGATGTATTTAGGGATCAGAACACCTAAGTAGAATGTTGGCTTTGCTTACTAAGGAGAGATGTAATTCTTTTGAGATGCATTTGCCTAATTTCTAGAGATGGATCCAGTAAAAACCTTTAAAAAAGCTAGTTAGCAAAGAATTTTGAAATATCTGAGAAAGTCAGTATTTCCAAATCAGTCACCCAGCGATTGACAAATAATGAAGTCTAATTTTTTAACCTTAATTTCATCTTTGATATTAGATTTTATATGTGTGTTAATTAAAAGAGATACTGATATAAATTTAGAGACTTTAAATTTTTTTCTGATCTATGATTACATTATTATGGTATGCCATTTACTTCTTGGAAATGGCTTAGTTTAGTCTAGGAAATCTTTTAACAGTCACTGTGATCAAATAATTTACTCTATAGTGAATCTAGTGATACTTTATTCTGAATTTAGGTAAGATTGGTCCTTGGGAAAAGGTCATTCAGTGCATTGCTGGCCTGCGCTTTTAGTTAGCCTGACAGAACTTATGGGGCATCATAGTTGGACTTCAATAAAAATTAGATTAACTACTGTTTGTAATGTAAGTTGGTACTCCAAAAAATGGAAAAATTTAGGGCCTTCAGTTGTCAACGATACCTTAAAAATATTCTTCAACTTTATAAGTTGAAGTTATTGGACCACGTTCCTAGTTTTTTCAGTTTAAAACACTGTATGTACCACTCATCTTGTACAACTCGTCTTTTTTCTTCCTAATGCAAGATATCTTTAATCATTGACACACCTTAGGTTTTACGTCATAGAATGTATATCAGTACATATCCTAAAATCAAATAATTAAAGTTAATGCATAATTGAAGAATCCTTTTGTTTGTAATGAAATCCTGAGGAAAGTGGGCTTTGACTGTTAAATTAGCTATTATCATTAAATGCAACCATTGTATTTTCTTTGCTAAAAATAGACATTTGGGTAGGGGTCAGTTTTGCTATTGTGGTTTTTTTAAAATGTTTAAAATGTAGTGCTTGAGTGAAGTGAAAATTCTTTTGGAGAAAGCTATAATGTTATGTTATTCTGTTGTACTCCCTTGACTGAAATGTCAATTTTTAAAAATTTTTATTATGAACTTGACAATCATTTCTTTATACAAAGAACAGAAAAGAGAATTGTAAATGACACTGAACTTTTGTTATGTAGTTTCTAAGTGTTATTCTTCAGTGAAACAAACTCTTGAGGCACACAGATGTGGGTTAGTTAGGAATGTCATAAAAGTCCATATGGACAGAATTCTGTAGTTTCTTCCATGGTGGTGTCAGTTGATGCAAACACTTTGTATTTTAAACCTCTCTGAGGATGTGCACTGTGTGAATATATTGTGAGATGAAAATTGTATTTCTGTTTATCATTGTATGTCACATTAGTCAGTTGTACAGTTTAATAGCTGTGCCATATCTGAGTTAATGATAGATTATGATCACTTAGGTTTATTAATGTTGGATAGTTTTTATCCTCTCTTTTTTGAATACTCATATTTGAAAGCTTAGAACTGTTTCTAAGGTAAAACGACCTACCAAAATAAAAAAAATAAAATAAGTGTCCTAGATTAGCTACTTAACAAAAAAAGACCTACCTCCTCACTTCCCTCTGCATAATCCTTTACTTCCCCTAATATTTCTTGCTTGGGTTTCCATGTACTAAAGTAAAGTACATCTTTATTAGTGTTTGTTACATATGTAACATTTTTCTCTGTCAATCAGTATTTGAAAAGAGCTTAATATTTTAAAATTTTATTTTAGGATAGTGGTGATTATCCACTCACCATGGCTGGACCTCAGTGGAAGAAATTCAAATCCAGTTTTTGTGAATTCATTGGTGTATTAGTGAGGCAGTGTCAATATAGTATCATATATGATGAGTACATGATGGATACAGTCATTTCACTGCTTACGGGATTGTCTGACTCTCAAGTCAGGGCATTTCGACACACCAGCACATTGGCAGGTTAGCATTTTTAATTCATTTTTTTTTGCAAGGCAAATGGGGTAAAGTGGCTTGCCCAAGGCCACACAGCTAGGTAATTATTAAGTGTCTGAGACCGGATTTGAACCCAAGTACTCCTGACTCCAAGGCCAGTGCTTTATCCACTACGCCACCTAGCCACCCTTTAATTCATTTCTGTATGCAGCTTGAGAAGGTAAGATAAGTAGTTCAACATGGCATTATTGTCGGGTTAATTTTATTTTGAATCTTTTCATCATTAGAAGGCCTCTTCTTGTGCTGTACTGGACCCTGGACTGATAAATGCTAAAGGACTAAGTGTAATGGCAGGTTATAGTTAATTTTAAGAATCCTTGATTGTTTTGTTGTATATGCATTTATAATGATGCTTCTAGTTTTTTAAGCTGAGATTTTATATAAATGGCCAGGGATCAGAGCAGGTCTCTGTGATATGGAGAAGGAGCCAAGTAGAGAGAATATAGCATAATTCTCTCCTTAAAATCCCATCAATTGCCTCATTGGAAAATTTGTAGACTTTGATCTTAGGGGACTTTATAGTACTAGTCACTACCTCATTCTCTGGTTCTGACAGTTTTCACATATTTATAACAACTAGTGTTTATCAATATTTTCTAAAATGAACAAGTCAAGTAAGAGTAATACATGAGCCATAATTTTCGAAACTTAGTCCTAGACCTTTTTTTTGGAAGGGGAGGGAAGAGTAGTTTGAATCTTTATGATAATATGTTAACTCTCCCCCCCCCCCCTTCAAAAATACCATAAAATAATTTTCTACTGCTAAGTGAGCACATTTGGTTTTTTTTTTATTAAATAGAGAAGAGTGATTGATTGTATAACCTTATCCAAAGTATTGAATAACTTGACTTTTCAGATATTTTTGTTTATTTTCAACCCATTTATAGTGATTCTAGTACAATGATAAATATCTTTTGACTCCCATTATTACATTGTGCTGAAATAGAAAATGCTTAGTATTCCATGGTTTGATAACTTTGGCTATAGCACACTTTTTCTTGTTGTTTGGGAATTTAAAGTTCTTTCCCCTTTAATAATAATTCTATTTACAGTGCCCTTTATTTGAACAAATAAAATGTATAAATTGTAAAGAAAATGTTGTGCTCTTAACTAATAGATTTTTATAGACCACAAGTTGTTACAGGATATATGATCTACAATTTTTACAGCTTTCAATATCAGTTTAATGTCATAATTTTTTTGATGTATAAGTTTAAGTACATTTATTTTGCTGTCTTATTTCCTCTTAGATGGGAAAATCTAACATTTATGTGCAAGATCTAACATTTATGTGTCTTTGATAATGAACCTGCTTCCTTCATCATCAAAGTCAGCATTTTGTAGTGTTTGCACATGGACTAAATATGATAGAGACTAGGGTATACCAGATGTGGCACCAAATGATCTGATCCCTTATATGCATATATTACATTGTCCTTCAAATGATATTCTTTAAAATGTTTCTGAGAATAAAAGTTTGATTAAAAAGTTCATGAGAAGGATTGACTTTGAAAGCTAGTCATTAAAATTCCACTTAAAAAAAAAGTCTGCAAAAGTATTAGTCAAATCACTTTTTTTTTTCATTATTTCATTTGGACCTATTCCTCTAGCAACTTTTTGCCCCCACCCATCAGCTTCAACTTTTATTTTATAATTTAATTGAGCACAGTATCTAATGGGATTTTTTTTGAAGACCCAGATTTAAGTGTATGTGTGCATGCGTGTGCTCACACACACACATTTTTGATGCACACATTTTGATCCTGACTGACCTGTGATTTTCTTAGTATGGGGTGCTCCCAGTAAGGTCCTCTGCCAATGTAGATATGCAACTTTAGAGGATTTCTGTGCTACTCTGTCAATATAAGTGACTTGCCCAGGATCACATAGCCATTGTGGATCAGAGTATAGAATTAAGAACTCCAATTAAGGCCTTTTTGAAGTTGGCTCTCTATTCACTGTCATCTTTCTCTCACAATAGTGATTCAATGCATTTTTTTTGAATGAAGGGTAAAAAACTGGAGCTTAAGAGTTTGTTTTTCTTACAGAGTAAACTTCATTGTAAAGAAGGTCAGTTTTGAAACACCACATCCTTTAAAAGATATCTTGTTATGTTGTAGGACAGAATAGAGAATTCTGAGTACCAGCAACTGCCTGAATTTTGTCTTTATTTCTTGTGAATAATAGACTTGAATTTAGTTTGAAATGACCTAAAATTGCTCTTCTTTTTTCTTTCTGATTCTACTTTCTTAAAACAATAGCTATGAAGTTGATGACAGCTTTGGTGAATGTGGCGTTGAATCTCAGCATTAACATGGACAATACACAAAGGCAGTATGAAGCGGAGCGAAATAAAATGATTGGGAAGCGAGCAAATGATAGACTGGAACTTTTACTACAGAAGAGGAAAGAGGTAAATGGGTGACAGGATGGTTAGCTGTCAGTATGTTTCCGAGATAGGCAATATTTAACTAATTCATCGGCACTGAATTATTCATCTGATGTTGCCAACTCTTTTTTTCACAGGCATAAAATGAATTATTTCAGATTTTACATAATTTAGTTTAACAACTAAAATGATGCTTTTAAGATTTCTTTGAAAGTAAAGAAAGGTCTCTTTTTTCCTATCACTTTGATCTAGTTGAAAGGATCCACCCAAAGTGTGGAGATTTTGGTCAAGCATTTTTTTCAGTGGTTACATTCAAAAAGCCAAATTTAGTGGAATTTCCAAGGCACATTTGTATGACAATAAACTTTGTCTCAGTGAGGAGCAATGTTGTGGGTGTCCCCCCTCCCCAAACCTCCCCTCCAAAATCTTTTGTACTTTTGGGACATCTGTCCACTTAAAAGCATTTTATTGAGTGTTATGTTTATGCTTTTAGCTTCAAGAAAATCAAGATGAAATAGAAAATATGATGAATGCCATATTTAAAGGAGTCTTTGTACATAGATACCGGTAAGTTAAATAATTGCTTCTGTAAGCAGGGGGTACATTTTGGGGAGGGTGGTTGAAACCAGGTCATGTTTTGTTGGACACTTTATTTTTATATAATTTGTAATGACAGGATATTTATTCTTGTGGTATATATATATATGTGTGTGTGTGTGTGTGTGTGTGTATGTATGTATGTATATGTATATGTAGAGGACACCAAATAATACTTGTTGAATGAGCATAGAGCATAAGTTATGTTACAGTTTATTAGTAAGTGTGACACTCTCATTTTTTATTCAGTGATGCAATAGCAGAAATCCGTGCTATTTGTATTGAAGAGATTGGAATTTGGATGAAAATGTACAGTGATGCCTTTCTTAATGACAGCTATTTAAAATATGTTGGGTGGACTATGCATGATAAGGTAAGTCATACATAATAAGCTTTTTGGATACAGCATGCAGATGCATCATATATCTTAGGTTATCTCATATTTTTTGACAGTATAATTCTGCCTCTAGTTATTTTCAGTGCCTCTATTTTCAAATTGTATTTCTTGGAATCCTTTGAATTTGGGGAGAACTGATTATTCCTCTGATATTTTTAAATATTTTAGACAGTTTTTATATGTACTTAGACCTAGAATTTTGGAAAGAATATATAAAACTTTAAAGATAATTCCCTGAATGATGTAGGTGGATACTATGCATTGGTATATAGACATAGCCCTAAGCTATGTCTTTATAAAATCACATTCACCAACTACATTTAAGAATAATAAACAATGCAAAGGGCAAAAGTATTTTTTAAGGCTTACTTCAGATAGTGTTTTTACTGGATTTGTCTGGATTAAGATTTCACTGGCATCTTAAGGGCAACTAGGCAAGTAACACCTTTGCTGCTATTTGGTGACATGAATGCTTATATGAAGCTATTCTTGACAAAATGTGCAATGTTAAGCGCATATATATGATAATCCAACTTCATAATTGCATTAGTTTTTTCCTTGCTAAGTATCACAAAATGGTTAAGTAAAAAATAGGTTTTATAGAAGATCTAAATTTCTGAATATTTTTTCTGCTGGTTCATTTCTATTTTAATTGATGATATGTACCTTGAAAATTAAAGTGTGAAATTAATTGTATTTTAATCTGTCTTCCAATTTTATTTAGCAAGGGGAAGTAAGACTAAAATGTCTTACTGCGCTGCAAGGGCTCTATTATAATAAAGAGCTTAATTCCAAACTGGAGCTCTTCACCAGTCGATTTAAGGTTAGTAGTGTTTGATATTGGCTAGCATATTACCTGTATTTTAAAAGGTTTTTTTTTTCTTCATCTCCCTTTTAAATATACTTTATTTTCTATTCTTAGGATAGAATTGTTTCCATGACCCTTGATAAAGAGTATGATGTTGCAGTGCAAGCAATAAAATTACTCACTCTTGTTTTACAGTAAGTACCTACATTTATTATATAAATGTATATGACATATTCAAAGAGATGAGTCACTACGATTGGCTTATAGTTATTAACTATTCATCTCAAACTTGATGAAACAAGTGGAAAATCTGCTAACATTCTTTAATGCTTACTATATACATGTTATTGCTGTAGGTTTTTGTGATACTTAGAGAAAAGCAAAACTATTTTTTTAAGGAGCTGGAGGCAGGATCAGGGTAGTGATGGATGGATGTACCTGGATAATTAAGTAAAAGGTATTATGAGTGTGTAGAAGAATTTTAGAAAAGACGTCATGGTGGCGACTGGTATCTCAGTGAGTACTTGTGAAGGGGTTGTATTCCACTTATGAAGAATTTGAGGTTTTAGGAAATATGTGGAGGGAGTTTAACTGTATAGGTAGCAGTCTTCAAGCCAGAGTGTGAAAGGTCTTTGTGGAAGACCGAGGAGTTCTTATTATTTATCTTGTGTTCTGCCTGGAATCACTTAACACTTGAGTATGGATGGGAATGATATGCTTGGAACTTTGATTTAGTAGGGTTATTTTGACTGATTTGTGGAAATCATGAATTTTGAAACTAAACTTTTATTAGTTTAGGAAATAAATTAAACTATGGTAATGGTTGTTTATGGAGAGTAGCAGATGTGAGATGTTCTTAAGACAGAATTAGTAACATTTTGCACCAGGATATGTAGGATTGAAATGGAAAGAAAGCAGGACTTTATGAAGACTGAGACTATGAACCTTAGAGAATTTTGGTGTCTAAAACAGACTGTTATATACAGACTGCTTATACTGTTTTCAGTATAAGTTTATGAGGGAAGATGGTGAGTATAGTTTTTTTAACATTTTGGATTTGAAATGTTGACAACCCATTTTGGTATGGAGATCTGTGTAGTTAGTATTGTATGACTAGAATTGTGTTAAAAGAAAATCAGGACTTCATCTCTATAGATTCTTTAAACCTCTGTGTGTAGAGGAGATCACCAAGGAATAGAGTATAGAAAGAGACTAGAATATGACCCAACTTCTCTGCTGACTCGCAGTTAAATGTTTCTTCAGTGTCCTAGTGGATATCTCAAATTGCATTTCCTGTACAAATTTTGAACTTAATTTATCCAAAATCTTTCCCACTAAACCTTTCCCTTTTCCTATCAAGCGCACCATTATCTTCCCAGTCTTGCAGCCTAGGTATCATCCTAGAGTCCTTAATCTCTTTTACCCTTCATATCTAATCTATTTCCAAGGCCGCTTCATTTTGACCTTTATAACATATTTTATATTCTTCTCTTCCTCTGTTGGCATTGCCACCAACTGGATTCTTCATCATTCCATGTCTGAACTGTCCTAATATAGTCTGCTTATTGGTCTTCCTCTCTCTGCTCTTTTCTACTGTAGTCCGTCCTCAAAGTGATATTCTAAAAGTACAGGTCTTACCATTGTCATCCCCTTATTCAATAATCTCTAATGGTTTCTTATCGTTTCTAGGATCGACTATAAAATCTTCTTTAGAACTCAAAGCTCTTCAGAACCTGGCAGATCATGTTCCTCCTTTCCAAACTTCTTATAATTTCTCTGCTTTTCTACCCCTTTTTTTGAATGCATTTATGGCTGTTCCATGCAGTAGACATTCTATTTCCCATTTGTACTGGCTGTCTCCCATACCAGGAATACTCTCTTTCCTCATCTCTGCCTCCTGATTTCCTTAAAATTTCAATTACAGTCTTGTTTTAGTAAAGTCTGTTTTTTGGCTTTCCTTGTCTCCCCAACCCCAACTCTGATAAATTTCATCTTTTCTAAGAAACCCTTCCCAGTCCCCCTTAATATTAGTTCTTTTCCCTCACCCACAGTGTTAACTATTTATGAATAGTTGTTTGTATATTGTCTTCTTCTGTTAGACTAAGCTCCTTGAGAGTAGGGTCTGTCATACTGCCTTCTTGTATCTGAACTTTTTTCCCATAGTATACTTTAGTTATTTATGAAAATTCTTTTTAAAATGATGGTCCATTTATCATTAGAATTTAGTATCATTAGATTTAACCTTTCATTAAAAAAAAGAAAATTACTGCCTACAGTTGTGACTCCTGTACTATTCTACAGCAGAGCAAGAACTGTACATTTCCTTGGCCCTATAGACCCAACCTAGGATAGGATGATTTGTCATTTGAAGAAAATTAAACAATGCTAGTCTCTTTTTTTCTAATTACATGTAAAGATAGTTTTCAACACCCATTTTTGGAATGATTTTGATTTTCAGAATTTTCTTCATTTCTTCCCTCTCTCCCCAATCCCTTTGCTGGCAATTAATCTAATATAGGTTATACATGGTACAACTGTGTTAAACATATTTCCATATTAGACATGTTATGATAGAAGAATTAGAACAAAAGGGAAAAAATCACGAGAGGGGAAAAATGAAATAAATTGTAAAAATTGAAAATATTATGCTGTGGTCTGCCTTCAGACCCCATAGTTCTTTCTCTGGATATAGGTTGTATTTTCTATCAAAAGTCTTTTAGAATTGTCTTTTCATTGTACTGCTAAGAATGGTAGCTCCATCATAATTGATCATCACACGGTGTTGTTATTAATGTGTACAGTATTTTCATGGTTCTGCTAACTTCACTCAGCTTCGGTGCATAGTACTATCTTTCCAGATTTTTCTGAAGTCCACCAACTCATGATTTTTTACAGAACAGTAGTATTTCATCACATTCATAGACCACAGTTTGTCCAGCCAAGTCATGGACTTTTTGAACTACAAACATTGATAATATATAAATTGTCCTTGTCACCCATCTCCTCTCATTTATAAAATTTGTAAAATTCAACACACTCAAAAATTATGGCATACAATTACATGAACTCTTTTGTTCTATGACTTTTTGAAATTTGTTCTACCCTCAAAGGTGGCCTTATACAATACTAGGTGTTTATTGACTATCTGTCCAGCTTATTAAAGAGCTTTCTTTTACAGCTGTTACCTCTGCTAGGGAGTAGTATATACATGAAGATTCTGAAAGGAAAACTGTAATCAGGGAAGGAGAATTGAACCAGGGGATGAGAGAAGTGGTTAGTAGGTAAGAAGCTTCAGAGGAGTCAAGGAAATGAATAGTAAGAAAAGGGGGAAAATTATTGCTAACTTTTAAGAGAGCATTTTGAGTATAGGAATATAATCAGAATCTTGAATGAACAGAAGAGAGAAATGAATGTGATGTTAAAAAAAGGTAGTAGATATAGGTGGCCCTTTTTATTAGTTTGACTTCACCCCTGAGAAAAGGTAGGGTAAAACTAACTTTTGGGGTTAAGATAAGTAGCTTTCGAGGAGTAACAGGTGGGATCTTGACAGGTATTTGCATATGTTTGTGTATAGCAGGGATTGAGGACTGATACAACTGAGTTAGATCAACATCAAAGTAAACAAGTTACATACTACTTCCAGTAAAGTGAATGGAAAGGATTCCAAAAAGGCAGCTGAACTCAGTTTAATTGGTAGACTTGTTTAGCTACTTTTTCTTTCTGTCAGGAGTGAGTTTGCTAAGGACATATTGGAAAATGATTAACAAAAAGCATATGTAAGGCATAATGTTGCAGCATTTTTTTCTTATAAGCCATCTCTTGTGATAAAAAATTAAAAACCTAGTCTGCCATCATAAGCAATGTTGCACGTTCCATAGGCTCCCATCTCTGCAAAAAAGGGAGTGTTTTCTCATCTTTGTCATGTTTGTTTAACATTCATTTTGCTTTGTCTTATTTATGTTAGAGTTATTGTTTGTATATTCCTGGTTCTGTGATTTCAGTAGTAAGTTTTGCCATATTTTCATATTCATAATTTCTTAAAAGCAGAATTATAAGGGGTGGCTCGATGGCACAGTGGATAGAGAGCACCAGTCCTGGAGTCAGGAGGAACTGAGTTCAAATCTGGCCTCAGACACTTAATAATTACCTAGCTGTGTGACCTTGGGCAAGTCATTCAACCCCACTGCTTTGCCAAAAAAAGCACAGTTATATCCTAGTGCTCTTATGCACCATAACTTGTTGATTTTTAATTTATGTCAAGTTCCAACAACCTTGATATTTTGTTGTTTTTAAGATCATAAGAAATTAGTAAAGAAGGGGAAAGATGTAAGAAGATTGCCTGAAAGAAGACTTAAAAAGTGTGAAAGTTTTTAGAACTTTTTTTTTGTCTAAGACTTCTTTGTGTCATCTGAGTGAGGTGAATGTCATAAACTGCATTTATTTGGACCTCTTATTATATTGGAGTGGGTGCTCTCTTCAACATTATAGAGCACAGCCCATCTGTGCCTTCTCATTCTTTTCTGCTCTCTATAATTTCTCCACAGAGAATATACTCAATATGTTAGGGGCTAGCTTTAGATTTCTTGATATTACTTGGGTACTAGTGAATGATTAGCCATTTACTGTTCTCAGTATTTATCTGGTGATGCATGTATGGTTGCTGTAATCTCTCTTTGGTAATATATTATAGCTTATGGTAACAGAAATGTGTTCTTCATTTTTTGTTTTTTTTTTCCTTTGAGATGTATGGTTTGCATTTATACCACCAGATATATTTTTTTTTTGAAAAAACTGTAGTTTGAAATTATTTCTATTATTTAAATAGGTAATCTAATTATGAGAAGTTTCTGGGAGTTTTTTTTTGGAATCTCAGGAAATGATCAGTGAAATCCCTCAATTTTTATTTTACCCTCTGCTTCTAGGATCTCAGGGCAATTTTGCTGTATTATTTCTTGAAAAATGAAGTCTAGGCTCTTTTCCTTGTTGTGATTTTCAGGTAGCCCAATAATTTTTAAATTATTTCTTCTAGATCTGTTTTCAAGGTCAGTTGTTTTTCCAATGAAAATTTTCCACATTTTCTTCTAATTTGGGGGGAGGTCTTTTTGGAATAGTTTTATTTCTTCCTGATTTCTTGCAGTTCCTGATTTCTTAGTTCCATTCTGCATTTGAAAGAGTTATTTTCTTCAGAGAGCTTTTTTTTTTTTTATCTCTCTTTCCTTGTTGATGATCTTTAAAGTAAATTCCAACTGTCACATTTTTTAGCTCTTTGTTAATACTGTTTTCCTCCTTAGTCAGTGATTTTCACATTACTTTCAAGGCTTTTTTTAATGGTTTAGGACCCATGAAAGCAATTAGAGAATTTATGCAAGTAAGATTTCAAAGTTGAAGACAATGTTCTGATTAGCATCTACTTCTCTTGGCCCCCTTTTCAGTTTTTTCCATTTAGTAAGGTTGCTTATACTCCTTCCAAAATAGTTGCAATTTTTCTTGATTAATAATGAACGAGGCTTCATTTATTTTTGAATTGTTAATTTTGGGAGGAAGGCACTATTGTGCAGCTTTTGTCTTTGAACTCTGACTTGAAATTAAAAAATTAACTGAAATGATTGAATCTGATATTTTTTTCCATAGGAGTAGTGAAGAAGTTCTTACTGCAGAAGACTGTGAAAATGTGTACCATTTGGTTTATTCAGCCCATCGACCAGTTGCAGTAGCAGCAGGAGAATTTCTTTATAAAAAGTAAGTCAAGTTTAGCTATTTTCTGTGTAAGTTTCATAGCATTTCTTTTTTTTTTTTTCTCTGAGTCTTAAGAATTGTAACCAAAACAGAAAATGTTAAAGTCAAATTGCTTTTCTCCCTATTTAATATTTCTTTTAAAGGACCCAATAGTATTATTTTTAGTACTTTTTTATAAAATGGTAAACTCAATTCATTTGATGTTATAACAAAAATTGGAGACCATCTAGGTCTCTGTCTTCATTTAAATGTGAAGAAATCAAGACCTAGGGAAATGAAGTTATTTCTCACAATCACACAGGGACTTGATACCTACCTGGAGTCTCTGATTTCCAGTTCAATGCAGTCTTGACCCCTGAACCAGGAAGGTATTTGTTGTTTTTATTTGCCTCACAAGTTTTTATTTGATCTATCTTCAGAACACAGCCTGTAGTGATATTGAATTTGATTTTGTGAACTAAAAATGTCACTCACCAAACCTTCAAATTTGATTTCAGTTTTTACTTTTATCTAGTTATTTCTCTTCTGTATCACTGAATTAATAGAAGCTTTACTAAATTTCCCTGATAAAGTTACATTTTAGAACATAAATATTTGAACCATGCGGTTTCATTTAGGGTGCAGAGGTTTAGAAAATTGGTAGGTAGCTTGGTGATGCCATAGTTAAAGTTCAATCTGCTATCAGGAAGAAAGGAGTTCAGTTCTGGCCTCAGATATTTTTGTAGTTCTTTTGACTGTAGGCAAATCTCTTACCCTTTGTCTACCTCTATTTTCTCAATTATAAAATGGGGGTGTAACCTACCTTCCAGAGGTGTTGGATTAAATGAGGTATTTAAAAAGCACTTAGCACAGTACCTCTTTCATAGTAATTACCTATTAAATGCTTCTTTTACACTGTGTGATTTTTAACTTGTTTTTATTTGATGGAATGGGTACAGGAAGTATATGATATTTCAGATTAGGGAGAGTAACTGAATATATAATGAAACTCAGTGATGACCAAGTAAATTTTTATGTTAAACTAGGTTGTATTGAGAAAGTACTTAAAGTACTTGGAATAAGAAATTGTTACGAGCTTTGATGTTATCTTCATGGCATTTTATTATTGAATTACATGGAAAAAATTTTAATTTTTCACATTCTAGTACCATGTCTTTATCTGATTACCCAGTTTTAATTTTATTTTGCCTTGTTTTCTGAAACAAAGCCCTGTATTATTCATAGAAATGTACTACTGAGTGTAAGTTTTAGTTTTTCTTTTTTTAAATCGAATTAAGTTTTTTCTTTCTGTCAGGGGATGTGACTTAATAAGTGAGATCAAAAAAGATTAGGGTAATACCTTTAGGATAAGAGCCTTCACTTGATGAATTGAAAGATGTGAAATTTCCCCTGCCAAAAATATGGTTCTTTTCTTTCTTTTTTTTTTTTTTTTTTGTTTAGTGTTTTATTTTTCCACAGTTACATATAAAAACAATTTTTAACATTCATTTAAAAAACTTTGATTTCCAAATTCTCTTTCTTCCTCCCTCCCTCCCTCATCCCTCCTCATTTAAAAGACAAGTAATTTGATATAAGCGATATAGATTATACATGTGTAGTCATATGAAACATTCCCATATTAGTCGTGTTGTGAAAGAATATACACAAAAAAGTTTAAAAAGTATGCTTCAATCTGTATTCAGATACAATCATTTCTTTCTGTTGATGAATAGTATTTTTCATCTAAAGTCCTTCAGATTTGTTTTGGATGATTGTATTGATGAGAATAGCTAAGTCATTCACAGCTGATCATTTTTCAATTTTGCAATTACTTTGTACACAGTATGTTTCACTTTGTATCAGTTCATATAAGTCTTTTCTTATTTTTCTGAGAGCATACTGACTGCACTTATAGCACATTTGATCATGATCATGATCACTCGCCACAATTTGTTCAGCCATTCCCCGGTTGATGGGCAGCCCCTCAATTTCCAATTCTTTGCCATCAGAAAAGAGCTGCTATACATATTTTTGTGCATATAGATTCTTTTTGTTTTAAATTTTTTTATTATTTATTTTTTCCCCAAGTATATGTATAGTTTTTTCAACTTTCATTTTTTTAAAGTTTTCTCCCTCCTACCCTACTCTACCCCTGCCCTAAGATAGCAAGTAATCTGGATAAAGATTATACATGCATAATCATGTTACATCTATTTTCTGTATTAGTCATACTGTAAAAGAAGGATCAGAACCAAAGGGGAAAACCACAAGAAAGAATAATATTCTTTTCATATACCACAGTCACATACCACAACTTGTTCAGCCATTCCTCAATTGATGAACATCCCCTCAATTTCCAATTTTTTGCCACCACATAAAGGGCTGCCATGAATATTTTTGTGCATGTGGGTCTTTTCCCCTTGGGATACAGACTTAGTAGTAGTTCTAGATCAAAGGGTATCCACAGTTTTTTAACCATTTTGGCATAATTTCAAATTGCTGTACAGAATGGTTGAATGAGGTCACAACTCCACCAATAGCGTATTAATGTCTCATTTTTCTCACATCCTCTCCAAACTGGTCATTTTCTTTTTCTGTCTTATTAACCAATCTAATAGTGATGAAGTAATACCTCAGAATTGTTTTATTTTGGATTTCTCCTATCAGTAGCGATTTAAGAGCATTTTTTATATAGCTCTAGATAGCTTTGGTTACTTCATCTGAAAACCATTCTTTTTATCATTTATCAATTGGGGAATGGCTGTAATTTTTATAAATTTGAATCAGTTTTCTATGATTGAGAAATGAGACTTTTATCAGAAATGTTAGAATTTTCTTCCACTGTTACAGTTGCTAGCTATATTTCCCATCATCCTATTTCTTCATCTTTTTATTCTATTCTCTCTCCTTTTATCCTGTTCCTGTTTTGCTTCTGACTACTGCTTCCCCAAATCTTTTCTTATACCCTTCTTCTCCTACTTTCCTGTAGAGTAAAATAGATTTCTATAATCAAATGAGAGTGTAGTTGGTCATTTCTGATGAGTTTACGGTTCACTCTCTTCCCCCTTATATTCAACTCACACCTTTGTCTGTATATACTCCTAACTTCTGCAATAATGATTAGGTTCATATGAGTATCAAGTGTCATCTTTGCATATAGGAGTGTAAAAACCTTAACCTTATGAAGTCCCTATGATTTTTCTTTCCTGTTTATCTTTTTTATGCTTTTCCTTGAGTCTTATATTTGAAAGTCAGGTTTTCTATTAAACTCTGATCCTTTCATCAAGAATGCTTGGAAGTCTTCTATTTCATTGAATATCCATTTTCCCCCTTAATGAATTATACTCAATTTTGATTCTTGATTGTAATCCTAGCTTTTTGCCCTCAGAAATATTCCAAGCTAGTCTATCCTTTAATATGGAAACTACTAAATCTTGTGTTATCGTAACTGTTCCTCTATGACAGTTGAAGTCTTTCTTTCTTTCTGACTGCAATATTTTCTTTGCCTCTTTTTTCCATCTGTCCAATTATGCTTTTCAGTGCATTTTTCTCTGCTTGCTTTTTTTTAAACCACTTACCATTTGCCCTAGTTTATTTTTTAGTCTTATTTTTTCAGTGTTTTTTGGGGGGGGTGGTCTCCTTTATTTTTTTTTTCCAAGACAGCCTGTCAAGTTTTATTTTATGATCCAAATAGAAAGGTACGATGTGCAGAGGAGATAGGGGAGAATCATTTCTTAGTCTCCTCCTTGGACAAAGTCTTGATAATCTCCTCTTTCTTAGCCTGCAAACGCTCTTCCCGATGCTTTTGTGCTTCTTTGGTCTTAGCCCGGCGAGCTTCAGCCTGGTCAGCCAAGAGCTTCTTCTGGGCCTTGTCTGCTTTCAGTTTATGAATGTACTCCATGAGGATCTGCTTATTCTTGAACACATTTCCCTTCACCTTCAAATAAAAGCTGTTGTACATATGGTGGTCGATCTTTTTGGATTCACAGTATCTTTGGAGTAGATGGCACAGAATCCTCATTCACCTCATCCAAGTCACCTTCTCAGGCATACGAGCACTGGCAGTACCCTTTCTCTTATCAATGCCCATGTGCCTGCCCTTCCTTCGAGCCAGAGTATTTTTTTGGCATCTGGCTCGAGGATGCACAGTAACAGGCTTATGGATGATCAGCCCATCTTTAATCAGCTTCTGGATCTGCTGACAGGAATTGGCGTTGACAATTTCATTGGTCTCATTGGGGTCAAGCCATACCTTCTTCTTTCCACATTGAAGGACACTAGAGGCAAGCCTCTTCTGAAGCCTGAGCATACTCATGGGTGCAGCTGCAGCGCGGAAAAGGAAAGGAGAGAGAACCTTTTGTCTCCTTTATTAAACTGTTAATTCATTTTCTTGTATCACACATTTCTTATAAGACCCAATTTTCCCACTACCTCTTACTTGATTTTCAGAATCCTTTTTGAGCTCTTACATGACCTGAGACCAATTCATATTTTTCTTGTAGCCTTTGGATGTAGGGGCTTGGACATCATCTTCTTATGTGTGTGTGTATTTTGAGCTTCCTTGTCACCATAGCAACTTCCTGTGATTAGATTGTTTTGTTTTTTCAGTTTTCCTGCCTATTTCTTGATTTTTAAGTCTTTGTTAAGGTGGGGTCTGCTTCCAGATTATGGAAGGTGCACTGGCCAAGCTTCAGGGTTTTTGTGCAGCTATTTCTGAGATACTTCTATGGACCTGAAAGTTTTCAGTTCTTCCAAGGTGCTATGAGCTAAGGAGAGGTAGATATTGCTCTCCTGGCCTGTGCTTTGATCTGTGAGTGACTACAAGCATTCTTCTATTCCCTGAAACTATGATGAAAGTCCCTGCTCCACTGTGGCCTGCAAGCTCTGGTGAATTACTGCTCCTCCTAGTCCTGGGACTGCCATCCAGGACTGTGACCTTGACCTGAGTATGGCCAAGCAACAGAGTCCTGCCCCCAGTGTCAATGCCAATGTCTGACCTCCTTACTGTCTGCGACTGAGAGCTCCAGAAATAGCTCTTACCACTGCAGATTCAGTGACTCCCAAGACCTACTCCTCATTTTCTTGGATCTGGTCTGCCAAGACTGTGCTCTACTCTCACCCCAGTGTGGGATACCTTTTCTGCTGACCTTCTAAATTGTCTTTGACTGGAAAAATAAGTTCTTTTGTGGGTTCTGGCACTCCAGGAATTGTTTTATGACATTATTTAAAGATCCATTTTGGGGAGAGCTCAGGTGACTTGCTGCCTTTTCCTGCCCTCTTGATGACACCTCCTTGTTCATTTTAGAGTTGAAAAATTTTAAGGGGTTTCTTTGATGGATAATGAGATAAAAATATTCCATATTCTAAATGTGTAGGGAATACTGCAGTCTATATTATGGACAAAGAGTGTGTGTTTGTCTTTGCTTAAATTGTCAGTCAGTTAATTTTTAAAGCATCTTTTTAAAATCAGGTAATTCTTTGTTTTCTATGGAGTAAATATTTTGCTTGGTTCTAGGCTTTTTAGTCGCAGAGATCCTGAAGAAGATGGAATCCTCAAAAGAAGGGGAAGACAAAGCCCAAATGCCAACCTGGTCAAGACATTGGTATTTTTCTTTTTAGAAAGTGAGGTTAGTTGGCATTTTTGTCCTCTGTTAATCAATTCTCAATGGTAATTTTAGTAGATCTTTGTGAGAGCTGTTTCTGCTGGTAGAATAAGTTCAGTTTGGAATTAAGCCATTTAATGTATTAGTAATATATTTCAATGATCATTAATATATTTTAGCGATAATAGAGTGGGCCTGTCTTTTTTTTCCCTGATGGGCTTAATCTATGGGCTTAACCCTTAATCCCTCCAGCTTTGTGAGAAGCACAGTAGCAGGCAAGAATGACAGGTATCAGGTACAGTTTAACTATTAACTAACTGTCAACATGTTCTACATACCATGTATGCTTGTTTGTTGACTTTGCTTTGGGTTGCATGTCTGTGGTTATAATCATTGGTGGTTGCTTAGCTCTTAGTTTTCTGAGAATGAAATGAGGCAACATGCATAAAACGGCTTTAAAGAGAACCACTCTGCAGATATATTGCTATTTTATCATGCCCCTGCTGATTGCAACTGAATCCACATTTTTGTTAACAAAGTGAAATAGCAAATTTATGGACAACAACACTTAATCTATTGTATTTAAAAATAATTTTTCTTGTTTTCTGCATATTTGAACTATGACTTTTATTAAGTGAAAAGATTATATAAAATTATGGTTAAATCAGAGACAGTGACTCTGCAATGTCCCAAACTTTCACATCTTAAATATGCATGAAGACCTATTTTTATTTAAAAGTCTAATCAACTTTATCATCTTCCAATTGTTTTACAAATCCCTATTATTTTCTATAATTAAAATAATTAGATATTGCCACTCCTTCCAAACTGTGATGCAAAAAATTTATACACAATTTCTTGACTCATGTCTTTGTACTAAAATAACTAAAGTCACCTAATCAATTTTATTTTAGTATGTAAGTGATGGTTTTTTTTATTTAAGGAAATATGATACAATGAAGTTATTTTTGAATTTATCTTTAACTTATAACACAGAAAAATCAAGGCTCTTACATGGGTTGAATATATTTCTGGTCCAATTTTAACTTAGCTTTCTTTTTTATGCCCAGTTATCCAGACTTGGTACCTATATTTAGTCTATTAATTTTAAATGAGATATAGAAAGTAAACATTTACAGAAAGTATTTTTCTATTTAATGTTTCCTTGTCAGAATGTTTTCTTTGGAAAGGGATATTATACATTTTCTTGTTTTGAACTCCTCATTTATCGATAGGAAAATTGAATAGTGGATATAAATTTTGCTTTTTGGTTGCATGTCCAAGTAGCAATATAATGAGTTTTCTTTCTAAAATCTGAGATTATACCCTGCGTTCCACTTATGTGGCTCATCCACCTATGCAGCAGTAGGGTGGAGGGAGAAGCAGATCCTTTCTTCTATTTATTTCTTGTGCTCTGTTATTTTGCAACACTTGCATTTTGATTGTGATTTTTTTCTGTTTACATTGGTGCAATCATTGTGTATATACATTTTTAATATTCTAATTCACTTTGTATCATTTCATTTAAATTTGTCATGTTTCTCTGTTGACCATATTTTTCTGGTACAGAAATAGTCTATTCTATACATGTGCCACAATTTTTTCAATCCTTTAAAAAGTATCACAATTTCTTTTCCCTACAACTTATTATATGTCTTTACCAGTAGCCATTTTCAGAGTTTGCTGTGATTTCAGGGCATATCCAGCTCAACAGATTACCTGCAGTTTTTGCCTTTTAATTTTGTGCTAATTCTTTTTTGTAAATCTTAGTCCTTGGTGGCAAGGAGTAGCAAGTAGTCCTTCCAAGGATTTTGATATGAAGCAGTTAGGTTTTTAACGAAGATCATATTTATGTTCATTGCAGTTGCACGAACATGCAGCATACCTTGTGGATAGCATGTGGGACTGTGCTACAGAGCTGCTGAAGGACTGGGAATGTATGAATAGTTTGCTGTTGGAAGAACCACTCACTGGAGAGGAACGTAAGAAAGTTTTAAGTATAATTTGTTCTAGACTCTTTTGAAATTAAGATTTTTTTGCTCAATCAGACTTGATTTTCAGTTATTTCATATAATTTGCTAGGATTGATTAAATTCTCATTTTACATAAAGAAATTATTATAAAGTTTTCTTAAGACTACATTAAGATTTTGGGGGCATCTTCTATTTCTCTCTGTATCCATCCATCCATTCGTCCATCCATCCATCCATCAAGTATGTGTGTGTACAATATGTATGTTACATTGCAGGATGCAGCTATTGCGAGCATTTTTCAAGCTAAACTTCTTCATCTGATAGTCTCCTAAAATCTGCTTATAGACAGGAGAATCAGTTATAGAATAATTACTCGAATTAATCTGGTAGTAGAGTTGATTAAGTCTTTCTTATTTGCAGCATTAACCGACAGACAGGAGAGTGCACTTATTGAAATAATGCTCTGTACCATTCGACAAGCAGCTGAATGCCATCCTCCTGTGGGAAGAGGGACAGGAAAAAGGGTATGACTACTGAAGAACTTGATATAGGAAGTTTTCTTTTCCAACATTATGACTTTGCTTCCTAGCTATCTAACATGCCTTTCATTTCATTATTTCATTTTTTCAGTTGAGTTGGGGCATACATAATTTGAATATATGTACTAAATAGGCATTTTTTTTTTATTTTGGCTAAGTTTAAGTCTGATGTCTTTGTTGATTTCTTATGATCTAGTTCCCATGTTATAGGTTCATGTACTATTGATTTCACTTTTTCTGTTTACTTGGAATATTTTTACTGTAGCTTTCATTATTTTACTACATTATAAAAAAATTCACATAGATTTGTATTTCCTATACATGATTTCAGAAGAAGTGTCCAGGAAAGTAAAGCATAGTTTCATATAATCCCACATTCTCTGGTTTCAGTTTTGTGTTTTTCAGAAATAGATATGGGAGGGTTGTTGGTAGGCCATGCTGGTTTTGCTTCTTGGTTTTTTTTTTTTTTTTTTGAGAAATACAATCCTCATGTTCAGAGTTGAAGAGGGATGGGTGGTATAATAAGGAAAATTGATTTTTTGTTTTACTTAATTTTCCAGATTTTTGATATAAATAGCTTGCTCATGTAGACTGCTTGATACTTAATATATAGCAGTAGTAGTTATCCTTTTCAATTGTTGAGTTTTATTGCTATGATATTTACTTACAGATAAAAGTATAATTTAGAATCTGTGTTTATGTTTTTTAAACTTTCCCACTTTGTGCACTTAATGTATCATCTAAATTTAGGTTCTGACAGCAAAGGAGAAAAAGACCCAGCTAGATGATAGAACAAGAATTACTGAACTATTTGCAGTAGCCCTTCCCCAGTTGTTAGCAAAAGTAAGTTAAAAACTTATATCCATGTCATTTGGTACTGATTGTCACTTGGTTACATGTGTGTGATCACCTTACAAATATACTACTTTACAAATATGTTATATGAGTAACACTGCTATTATTTTCTTACTGTATTTTTTTTAATTTCAAAGTACTCTATAGATGCAGAAAAGGTGACTAACTTGTTGCAGTTGCCGCAGTACTTTGATTTGGAAATCTATACAACTGGCCGATTAGAGAAGGTAAGATGGTATCTACTTAAGATGGTATCCACATATAGTATTAAACCTTAAAAATTCATTTCTGTTCATTAGATTGTATTGGTTTGTGTTCAAAATTATGCTTAGATACAAGTTAATAATTTTGATTAGGTGTCATTGGTCTATGTAAGTGTCATAATTCATAATAATATTCTATGGTAGCTCAGGAAGGCAGAATCAGGAAAAACCTCTTCCCCATCTTCATTTCCTAATATATTATTACAGTGAGCATTTCATTTATTTGTATTTTGCCAATGAAATAACCTAATACTGGATCAAGTAGCATCACTTTATTTTTTACATTTCTAAAAGTTTTATTTAAGGCAATGGAGTTAAGGGTGACTTGCCCAAGGTCACACTGTTAGGCAATTTTAAAGTGTCAAAGGTCAGTTTTGAACTAAGGTCCTCCTGACGCCACGGCCTGTGCTCTATCCACTGCACCACCTAGCTGCCCTAAGTAGAATCGCTTTAAATATTTACATTCAGCATTTATGTTAATTATAAATTCTGTAGAGTTGATATGAAATAAATATTTATTAAGTGCTATTTTTTTTTTACCTTAAAATTGTTTTACTAGTCTCTTCATTTACAGGGTACTACTATTTCAGAGGTCTGTATCTGAGCTTATTTGTAATGAGTTACAAATATGGGTTTGTAAACTCTTTGTATGAAGTACTTTGGTTCTTTATTTTCTTGTACAGCCTTGGTATGAATCTATACTATTGGCTATAAGAGTGGGACAGTGTAATATGGCTATTAACTCTCAAACTAAGAATTTTATTTAGCTTTATTTAGTTTTATTTGTGTTGCTCTTTCTCTTATTATGGTAGACACTTTGTAGAAAGAAATCTTGGTTTTAACAGACAAATGTTAATTGAATTTTTTGCAGCATTTGGATGCCTTATTACGACAAATCCGGGATATTGTAGAGAAGCACACAGATACGGATGTTTTGGAAGCTTGTTCTAAAACCTATCATGCACTCTGTAATGAAGAGTTCACCATATTTAACAGAGTAGATATTGCAAGAAGTCAGTTGATTGATGAATTGGCAGATAAGTTTAATCGACTTCTTGAAGATTTTCTACAAGAGGTATTTGTCCTTTTTCCACAAATGGGGAAATTAGAGTATAATTCAGTAGAATTGTGGTCAAACTTTTATTTTTATTTTTGACACTTGCCATACTGCTTAGTACTCTGCCAAAATAGAGGCACCATGTTGTCTTCATATTTTAGAAGTTGATTTTAGTGGAAAATGTGGAAAGTAGTACATCAAAACTTGGTACCAGATGTAGGCAAAAATAGTAATATTAGTTGAGTGATTATTGATGAACTTGCTTGGAATAACTTCCCAGTTTATTAGTTTATGAGTGACCTGAAGCTGAAGAAGAAAGCTAAGGCTAAAGCTAACAAAATGGGGGGATGAAGAGGATCAAGGAATAGTTCATAGCTCTGATCCGGATGGATGCTATGAGAATAATAGTTAAGTTTGTATAAGAGCTTAAGGTTTTCAAGACATTTTACATAATCATCTCAGGCTTATGAAGTAATGCAGAATTGGAGATAGGCCTTTGTTGTCTAGTCAAGTCAATAAGACTTTACTAAGCACCTACCATGTTTGTAGCTTGTTGGTGTTGGTGACACAAGAAAAAAACTAAAGCAGCCGCTGCCCTCCAAGAACTCATAACATATTTGGGGAGACAACATATAAACACACAGACATTCAAACATGGCATGTAGACTAACTTGACAAGCTCTAGCATTGAGGTGGGCTTGGAAAGGTTTCTTGCAGGTAAGATTTTTAAGAGAAAAAAACCCAAGTAAGTTACTGGTGGAGGATGAGATTTCCAGGACTGGGGATCGGCTAATTAAAAGGATATGTTCATTTGGGACTAAATTTTCCTTACAGGAATCCATTCTGTTGCTATCTTAGTACCAGGTTAGAGAATGTAGAAAACTATAGTAATTTGGAAGAGATATTTTGTTATTACAGGGAGATGCAACGTGTTAATCCAGAAACAGCAAGCAGACAGTACTCCTCCACAGTAACATGTCATAGTATTATTTCATTTTATTCATCTGGCATTTATTTTTTTAACCACCATTTCATCATTGGGCACCCAGTTTGTTTCTGGCTATTTTATTACTACAGGATACTGCAGTTTCAATGTATTTCAGTATACTTCTTACTATTTTTTGCACCAGGATTCCTTTAGAATAAGATTCTGCCCTAGAATTGTTTAAATCCTACCACATGTAAAATGAACTCAGCCTTGCTTGTATTTTGTAATTCTTTTTCAGGCATACTTTAGAGGGAAAATACTGTTTATTTATACTTTCAGTTGTAGTTTGAATTAGATGGCCTCTGGACTCTCTTTTCTGTTCTGGGATTGCTTATTATCCTGGATAGATTCATATTTATGAGGCAGTATGATTTGGTGGATAGAACTTGTATTCAGTAAGACCTATGTTCAAACCAAGCATGGTCATCACTTGTCCTCTCTAAGCCTCAGTTTTCTCATTTACAGAACTGTATTTATAATTCCTCTAGTGACTGCTTTATGGGATTGTTAGGTTCAAATGTGATATTTGTAAAACATTTTCAAACTTCAATTGCATCATGCCATTTTTGTTTGTGGTTGCTAGTTTGTTTATAGAAATTATTTGCACAGTTGAAAAAGTCATATTTCTATTTGCCCCCTTTGTGTAACCCTCTTTTAAATTAAATGATTGGTGTAATGTTCAGTTTTAATGTTTTGTAGATTATCCATTTGAATTTTGTTCTTATAGTTTTCAAGTAATATATTGAAGCACTAGTGTGGAATTCTTTGGTCACTATTTTAAAATTCTCAAATACAGTAATTTTTATATATCGGAGAAATAGGATTTTTTAATATTCAATATCAGAATTTTAGAGGAACTGTTGAAGGTAATGTTTACTTCAGTAGATATAATTTTAAGACAGGAATATATAACTTAAAATAAACAAACACATGATAAATGAATCAGAGAAACTATCCCTTTTTCCTTTCCTCCTCCCCACAAGAAAAAGAAAAGCCCTCTTAAAGCAAGAGTCATCAAGCAAAACCAATTTTTCTATTGTCTGTGTCCAAAAAAAAAATTCTTAACCAGAATTCTGAGTCTATTATCTATGATAGGAGGTGGGTGGGGTCATTGCATTGATCAGAGTTCAAGTCTTTCATCAGAGTGTCTTTACATTATTGTTTATCATACTATTTTTTCTCCTAGTTCTACTCACTTAACATTGTATTAGTTCATAAAAGTTTTCCCAGATTTTTCTCCCTGTCCCCTTGATCATTTCTTATGATATGTTGATATTCTATCATATTCATAGACCCTATTGTTTAGAGTTTTCCTAATAGATAGTTTATTGTCAGTTTATTAAAAAAAAAAGACTACACTTGGAAAATTTTGGTTTAACTTATGTGGGAGAGTTCACTGTATTTGGAGTTCTCTGCTTAAGTCTCCTTATCTTAACATGGGGATGATGGTGATGTTAATAGATGAAGTACATTTCTTTATAATTTGTGAATTTAATTCTATCTCTGTGGCTAAAGTACTTTTGTCCTGCCTTTTAATTTGAATCAGCTATGTGACAAATCTAGTAAAACTCAACTAAGAGATACTTGGTACAGGTCTTTGTATCTCCTTTGTACCTCCTTTGTACCTCCTGTACTTTGATTCTCTCCTAAGTCATATTACCTTTCAGTTTCACATGAGATATGGTGCTTTGTTCATCTGAATACCTAGCACCTGTTCATTACAGTAAGTGTCACAGCAGATAGAATGCCAGGCATACTGGTAAACTTGTCTTCCTGAGTTCAGATCTGGTCTTAGAAACATGCTAGCTGTGTGACCCTAGGCAAGTCACTTAACCTTGCTTGCCTTAGTTTCATCTTGATTATAGAAAGTAAGATTTAATATGAGGTGGAGAAAGACATATTAACATTCTAGTATCTCTTCCAAGAAAACGCCAAATGGGGTATTGTAGAGTTGGACACAACTAAAATGACTTAATACCAGTTTATTATAACATTTCTATTTATTTAATACTTTTTTCTTCTTTTAAATGGATTTAGTCAATGTTTTCTAGAGTTTCTTTTGATATACATTTGATAATTGTGATTATTTTTTTAATTATTTTTCCCTTAGGTTCTCCAATTTAACTACCTTATGATACATTTAAAAAAATTATTTAAGACATTGGGGTTTAGAGTGACTTGTCCAAGGTCACATAGCTAGGCAATTATTAAATGTCTGAGGCCAGATTTGAACTCAGGTTCTCCCGACTCCAGGCCCAGTACATTGCACCACCTAGTTGTCCTCTTTACTACTTTCGGAACCAAATTTCTTTCCCACTTCCCCCCTCTGATTTTCATTTATATTGGAAAAAGAGAATTATTTATTTCTCTTCTCATTCATCCTTTATTTGTAATGTATCTGTGATATTATACTTTTTATATCATATTTGCAATGCCTCTGAATTATTCCTGGCCTTGAATTGGGAATGAAAATTATAGTTGTTCTGTTGCCATTGCCCATCTTCAAGGTGGTGGGGTTTTTTTTTTGAACAGCTAGGACTTTTCCTGTAGTGATTTGTAGAGTCTTAACATTGTACAACTAATATTAATAGGGGGAAGAGCCTGATGAGGATGATGCATATCAAGTCCTATCAACATTAAAAAGGATCACTGCTTTTCACAAGTAAGTGTGTTACCTTTTATAATTTCTCTTACCAGACCCCAGATTGTAGAACCAATGGTTGGAAGCTTCAGGAAGTGAACATCTGTTCACTTTTAAAGATGGGTTTTCTAATGATGCTGTCATAAGGGAGCAGTATGGAGGTAGAGAGAGATACCTTAGAGAAGAAGTTATTTGTGGCTGGATGATTGTATATTGAAGATATAGTAGATAGTGTTTTGTCTGTAGGACTGATAAAGGCCCATTAAAAGATCCCCATCAATAAACCAACTTATTTCACCTTGTCAATTTAGTTAAGTTATTCTTGGAGAAATTTCCTGATGTTGAAAAAACTTAAAATTATTATTATAATTTAGCATCCTTAAATAGACTGATACTTTTTGAATTGGAAAACTATTGAAAAATGATTTTAAATTACTACAAGCAAATCAAAATAAAAAAAAATCTTAGAGAGAAATTTGTTTTTTGGATCTGTTTCTTGGGTTTTTTGGGGGGGTGGGGACTTACTGTGATTAGCAATACGTATTCTATTAATAATGTTTCAAAAATGTGATTAAATTTGACTTTTTAATGACTTGGGCTTTTCAAAATTTCTTCTAGTACCCATGATCTTTCAAGATGGGATTTATTTGGCTGTAATTACAAGTTATTGAAAACTGGTATTGAAAATGGAGATATGCCTGAGCAGGTTTGTATTTAAAAGTTGCGTGGGGAATTTGGATTCCCAAAACATTTGGCTTTGGGTTTTTAACTGGCTGTTGTTGTTTTTGTAGATTGTTATTCATGCCTTGCAGTGTACTCACTATGTAATCCTTTGGCAACTAGCAAAAATTACTGAAAGCAGCTCAACCAAGGTATGTGTCAATAGCCATATGCTGTTCAGTAATTTAATGTTGTTATGGAGAGTATAGAGATCTGTTGTGAATGTCCTCTTTCACCCTACTTGCTGGGTGCATTTGCATAGCTGAAATAAGTCCTTCCATTTCTAGTCAATTTAAAATATTTAAACTGTTAAGACCATTTTAAATATAAATATTGAAATTTGTTTTTTGTTCAGACAAATTTTTCTTTTTTTGAACTTAATGTTGTAAACATCTATACAACGTGTCAAAAACACAACTTGAGCAGTTGAAAGACAAAGCAATTTCAATATATATTACTCTAGTAATAAGAGGAAAAACTACTGTAATGAGTGGGTGAAAAGTGAAGTATGTCCTGTTGCAAATCACTTCGGCCTCAGTTTCCTCATTAAAATAAAGATGTTTGATTAGGTGATGTAATTTTTTTTAATGCTCTCATTTTATGCTGTGATTGACCTTCAAGAATACCACTGTTTTGCAGTAAATGAGAGCAAAATTTAATCTGTATAGTTAATGAAATGGAGAGGTAAATTATAGTCTTTTCAAAGACTTATCAAAACAAATTAAGTAGAAAATCCTCAGTGAGTTTTCCTACATTTTTGGTTTTTAAAGTTTTTGTTGCACAAATCAACAATTTTGTGCAAAATGAAAAGCCTTGCAACCTACACTAGCTCATCCACATTACTTGAAGGAAAAAGGGATCAATCTAGAGGAAATTACACTGCTCGTACTTGTTATTGACAGTCAGCCCTAAGAAATTCTGGGATTTATTGCCATATGCAGTTTAAGAAGCCTTTCCATCCCACTGAATTCTGGAGTATTACAGAATACTATCCAGAAAAAGCTGAGGTTTTGTTTCAGTTTGATAAAAATCAGTCACGTATGATACTTTTTTCATCTTCTGTAATGAAGAGTAATAGAGCAAAGAAAGGAAAGTGTCTTTGTAAATGAGTATTTGTGAGTTAACCATTAGTTAATTAGCATTTGGATAGTATAGCATTTGAAATGTTTATCTTATATATCTTCTTGTAAAGCAATATGTGGAAATGTCTTCTGAGAATAATTTTTGAGAAAACAGAAGGATTCAGGATATACACTTCTAAATTTCACTCATCATAAATTATTTTGCAGGAGGATCTACTTCGTTTAAAGAAACAAATGAGGGTCTTCTGTCAGATTTGTCAACATTACCTGACCAATGTGAATACTGCTGTTAAAGAACAGGTTAGTTTTGTTCATTTTGTCACATAAGATGACATTTGGATAGCTTCTTAAGATGCCATATTGTTTGGTGTAGGGCATTATAAAATGAAGTATAATTTTGTAATCTTATTTTACAATGCACAACTCAAATTGCTCAGATTATTTGGCTTGATTATGATATGATTCAGAATACAATTGCTGTAAATTTGCTCTGAAAATGCTCTTAACAGCCCATCTATTTTGTGAAGGATTCCTTTGCAAATCCAGCTAAAATAAAATAAAAATTCCACAGCATGGAAACTGATTTTAAGGGGTTTTTGGCATGCTATTTCCTTAGAACTTTGAAAGCATATGATCGTTATATGTCATAGTATTTTTATGAGAAAATTTGTTGAGATTTTTATCTGAGGTTCTAGGAACATATTACTGCATGTTATATTGAATTGGAATTCTATAAAATTCAGACATATTTATGGTGATTATTTTGATATGGTAATAAGAGTTCTACTATAGTTGGGATTGGAAGTACCAGAGGTAATATCTTCCTTCTGGTAGAAACCCTTTGGCATAGTTTTTAGTCCTGCTGTAGATCCCCTTCTTTTCTCTATTTTATGAAATCTCATACTGCTCTTCCATATCCTCTGCCCCTCCCACACCTTAAAGGGAAAGACAAAAGTCTCACCTTTGGATCTTTAGGTATACAGTGTTGAAGTAAGAGGAGATTGGTTGGATATCTTGATGAGTTGGACAATCTTTAGGATAATATAGAATATGGGATGGGTATTTCCAAGCAGGAACTTGAGGGTATTGTTAATATTAACACAATACCAGGCAGTGACATTGAGAGCCTACTCTTGGAGATAACTTTTGCCATGTATCTTTATTTAACATACTAGTGAGGATTTGATAAACCTTCAAAAACCTGCATGAAAAAAAGCAAAACAGTTTCTATATTGAGACCAAGCAGGAAGTTAAAAGCAAAACACTACTATTATCTTTTTTTTTTCCTACCATCTAGGCTTTGAAACTTGTTCTAGAGTTTCATAAAATCCATTGTGATACTTGGTTGTAATCCCCCCTCCATCAATCCTATATGTTACCTTCTAGCTTTTTATTTTTATTTATTTATTTATTTTTAGGACCTTATAGCTTTTGATAGAATTTCTACATTTTGTTTATTAGTTTGCTGGCTACTCTCTTACCTTTAATGGAAATTTTTTGATTATTATTATCAAACCTTCTCATTGACCCGTAGGATTCAAACAGTTCATCAAAATGCTGTCTTTCTAAGAACTTGTTTTGGGTAACCTATAACAACAGACAGAGAGAGTGACTTATTTCTTTCACTTACACCCTGGTTTTCAATGATAAAAGTTGTAAACATTGTCAAAATAAATTCCCTTTTAATTTCCTGTTATTAGGGTGTAACATTTTAAGTCAAATGCAAGAAAGTACAAATACTATGAATTCCTGTGTTTTAATTTTTTTTTTTCTGATGTCAAGGTTCCTTGATTTTATATATTTCTAGCAGGAATATGTAATGTAAACTCTTCTTATGAGCATCAGAATTTTCTCCTATTTAAAATATGCAATTTCTGAAAAGTAGGTCTCTGAAATTGCAAAATGAATTTGGATCCTTTCTGTTTGAATAGACATTCATGTTTGAAAATTATTCAATCTAAACTTTGTATCCTTGGTATTTACAATATGATGCTTTCTGTTGACTATACCAATTATTTTGCTTACCATTTTCCTGTTATGAAAACATTCCCCTATGGTTAACCCATATGATTTTATGTCATTCTATACGACCTTCTGGTGACTTAAGACATTTTTATTTGACTCTTGCTGCATTTTAGATACAATTATCTGGCCTCTATATATGGGTGGAAGCTCTCTGGTGTCCTGATATCTTTTTAATTCTCTCTAAATGCTCAATACTTTCCCATTGGATGCCTCTCCATCATATAACTTTATCTATCCTCACTGGTTTCTCTCTGAAGTGCCAGAGAGGTAGGGTCAGTAACTCAAATCTTCCCTTTCCCATTTATTTTATGACTACTGTCACCAAAGTTCTACCCTATTCTGCATGCCCACCACTTCCCTAAACTTTCTTAGCCAGTAATTTAAAATGATGTAATTTGTATTTATTATCAAGTGGCAGTTGAAGTATGGTATGCCAGATCATACCTGAGTATTACATGCTTGTCTTCCCAGTGTCTTCATTCATTATCTGTAAGTTTGTATAGTTGGTTCTTTTCATGTCACTTCTCCCCTTAATTGTGAACTCCTTGAGAACAAGACCTATCTTTTCCCTTTTTTTTTTTTAAATCCCAGAACTTAATAAGCTTAGGGCTTGTGCTGTAAGCCCTTAATTAAATGCTTATTGATGGACTGACTGAAATTGAGAGAGGGAAATATATGAAATTGGAAAGCCTAATTTTTCCAGTCATTTTTTCCAGTGCTCTTGTGAATTAAAAAATTTTTTTTGCAAACCATAAGTATATTCCTTATCTATTACATATTTAATTGTAATGTATTGATATTTGCTGACATTTGTCTGTTATTTAAATTGTTTCAATTTGAGAAATTCATAAAAACAACTTTATGTACATAAAACATTTTTTCAGTATCTCAGAAAAGTTTTCAGAGTAACTCATTGTTTTGGGAATTTTGTGTTGGGCAGTAGAAATTTAGTTGGGAAAGTTGATTTATAAAATTTTGAATTTCTTTATTCAGGCCTTCACTATTTTGTGTGATGTATTGATGATCTCCAGCCATCAGATTATGTCAGGAGGACGGGACATGTTAGAGCCACTAGTTTACACTCCTGATTCTTCACTGCAGTCTGAATTGCTCAGCTTTATTTTGGATCATGTCTTTATTGACCAGGATGATGATAACAATAGTGCAGGTAGGTAATCTTGACAATATACGTTCATGTAAAAGAAATATTTAACTGAAGATTTTGAAATATATCTTTTTTTGGGAATATATTTAATAATCCATAATCCATATTGCTCAAATGCTCTTGAGTTTTCATTAGGGCCTTTTAACTTATCTAGATTTTAAAATATTTTCTTAACTTATTCCAGTACAGTAGTATAATACTTTATATTTGTGTGTGTGTGTGTGTGTGTGTGTGTATACATCTGTGTATGCATACATATATATATAGTAAAGTAATATATGTATAATTTCTGTAAAAAAAGGTTTTTCTATATCCTTTTTGAAATATCCCTTTAAAAATATCCCTATTTTCAAAAGACATCAAAGCAATTTTCTAAATCAGTTTCTGAAGTACTCTACAGGATAACAAAGTGAAGATAAAATGTTCTGGGGAAAAAATATGACCAAATTTCTCCCTTTTGAGCTAAAATTACATAGAAAACATGATTTTAAAAAGATGAATGAAGATTTTTTACTATGTTACAAACATAAGAGAAATAATAGGGTATGTTACTCTGTGTGTATGTGTCTATATATATATATATATGTGTGTGTGTGTGTGTATTTTCAGTTTTTTGGAATATGTTAGGGTATCTGGAACTGAACAAAGATATCCTAGAGTAATATCCTTTACCGTGGATTTTCAAACTTAGAAAGGACCTCAGAGATCATCTTACTTAGACTTGATAAAGTTCAAATCACAGAATCAGCCGTATGGGAAAGGCATCTCTGAGGTCATCTAGTCTATAATTCAGTGTAGTTCTGGTATACTAAAGCCACTGTGGACCTCCTTGTAATTGTTTATCCTTTAGCTTAGATACCATTCAAATAAGCTTAATTACCTTTTTTTCCCATCCCACAACAGCTTAAAAGTCTCAAATTAGAAAGAGGAAATAGGGAGAAACAAGTGTTGTTCTTAGGGTACTACTATCCTTATAAAGGCAATTGAAAGTCCTGGGATGAGATGAAAAGTCTATCAGATAGGAACTCAAAAAGAATAGCCTGCATGATTTTGCATACAAACAAATCATCTTAAGTATTTGACTCCAGCCCTAACTATCATATTCCAGCAGAGTACACTTGGTGATCTTGAGTCATTAAAAGATTATTTTGTTTGTAAAATATGTTATAAAACTCACAAATGGTTAAAAATGAAAAAAAAAATTGTTCTCGAGGAGTGCATACTTATGCATTGGTTTCAGTTTTCGAAAAGCCACCTGTGGCTCCGCTTCATTTTAGTTGTTCTTTTAGAGCTGGTTTTCCATGACCCAATTTGCAGATGAGCCTTTTTTGCAATTAGGGTTGGTTCTTTATGGGGGACCATTCTTCAAGGCTTTCTGATTTACTAGAGTCTGCCAGGCTCTACATGCACAGCTTGAGAATCTTTGCTCACTTGCATGTAATATCTCTGAGTATCTGAGTGGAGAGGTGGGTTTGAACTTAACTATAAAGGAAAATGCGTTGTCTCTCTTCTAGCAGATTTGTGAACATCTATCTTTTTTTTGGAACAGCTGTTTTTCAGTCTTTTCTTTAATATTGAATATGTAGCTTAAAAAACTCAGTTTAACATTTAGGACTTTTTTCAGATGGACAGCAGGATGATGAAGCCAGTAAAATTGAAGCACTGCACAAGCGGAGAAATTTACTTGCAGCTTTTTGTAAACTAATTGTATATACTGTGGTGGAAATGAATACAGCTGCAGATATTTTCAAGCAATACATGAAGGTAAATATGACGAACAGAATATTTTTCAGATTTGGAGAATGTACCATTTGATTCACGAAGCCTACATCGATCCTTTCCCTGGGTCACTCTCTCCCCTCATTGGTGTGCTAGAAATGACTTGCATGTGGTACTTAGTAAATAAATGATAGCATTTCATGGAAACATGCTTGGCTTTTTTGTTGTTGTTGTTGCTTGAAAGCAATTTGAGTTTTTGTTTTGCAAGGTTGTAGAACTTATTGTCAGTATTTTGGAGCCTAGTCTGCAGTCTTGCCGACCCAGAAACTCATTTTTATCTTATTACCCAAGGGTGATCAGGTATTTGGGGAATAATTTATGTTAACCAAATTCACAAGAGGGATTTATAAACCAGAATGCCAATTTATTAATTTGCTGTGGGAGATACATTGCAACCAGAATACTAATTCTCAATACCCAGGGCACCCCAATCTAGCTGAGAAACCAAATGACCAATTTAGACAGTTACAGTGTAAGTATGGAATCAATGCAAAGGGAATTGGATGGTGTTATGAGGTACTTTAGGCTGTAATAAAACCTAAATTTTTTTTTCTGCTCCCCCATTGAGTATACCTTTCTATTGACCAGAGAGAGTCACCTTGGACAGGGTGTACAAATGTTTCATTTCTGCTCCTTTTTCTAGATTCCAGGAACAATAACATTTAAATTAATCACAGACCTTCACATGACCTTAGACTATGAAGTACTTCCATGCATATCTTATTTATTGTTTATAATAAGCCTTTCTGGGTTGATAGGGCATCATTTGTTCCTTTTAGTAGAAGAGGATTCTGAGACTGGGAAATTTGTGCCTTTCCCCAAACCACAGAACAAAGCCAGCTTGAGAATATAATTCTTCTGATGCCCACCTCAGCTTTCTTTGCACTACCCTTTACTCTCTCTACCTACAAATCACAAACATTTCTTGATGATATAAAGTTCACTTAATATATGCAAATTTCTTTTCTAGTATTACAATGATTATGGAGACATTATAAAAGAAACAATGAGCAAAACAAGGCAGATAGACAAAATCCAATGTGCAAAGACGCTTATTCTCAGTTTACAGCAGGTAAGAATGAATAATTTTAAGTATTTATTGATTCTTTCAAAAAAGATTAATATTCAAACCAAGAAACCTTTTTTCCTAAATAAATCACATGCTTATTTTGCCTCTTGTATAGATAAAGAAAAAAATCAGAACAACAATAACCTCTTCTTTTTGATAGCTATGGATGTAATTAATGTGCTGGGCTTTGTTTCATCTTTTTATATTCATATTCATTAGGTTCATAATTGTGTTGAAACCACCAGGAAATAGTTTTGCCTTGGCTTAACTAAAAAGATCTAAAGAGGATAGCTGACACCAGCGTTAAGTGCTTCTTTATTAATTTGTATGAGATTAAATATTTATAACAGATTAGGTATAGAAGTGTTTATACTAATTATTAATATTAGCAACCCAAAAAAACCCCAAATGTTTTCTTTGATTCCAAACAGCTGTTCAACGAAATGATACAAGAAAATGGGTATAATTTTGACAGATCATCACCAACATTCAGTGGTATTAAAGAACTTGCCCGACGTTTTGCTTTAACTTTTGGACTTGATCAGTTGAAAACAAGAGAAGCCATCGCCATGTTACACAAGTAATTTCCCAATATTTTACTTGAATTCAACTAATCATAATGGCTGACATTAATTAATATAACACCTTAAGGTTTATAAGCGTACATATTCTTGTTTGCTCCTTATGACAAACCTGAGGGTAGGGAGTTCAAGTATCACCTTTATTTTATGAATGAGGAAAATGAGGCTCAGATGGGATGGTGACTTGCCCATTGTCATGGAGTTGGTGAGTGGTAGAGCTGGGACATGAGTCCTGGCTCCTTGGCTTCAGATCTAGTGCTTTTTCCACTGTTCTATGCTCTACATATTACAGGGTTTTTTGTTTTTAATTAGGATTCAAATCTTTTTCTGAATATTGTTGGGCTAATATATAATGTGTTAGCATATGGATTTGTCTTCTAACAAATTCTCTATTCTTAGGATTAAAAAAATAGATCTAGTGATATCTCAGTCAGTGAAATCTGGAAATGAAGCTCTTTTAGAAAGTAAACCACACACCAAATCTTCATAAATAACAAGAAATAGGGATATTCTTGTCTTTAGACATGACAACAAATATCTCTGTATAATTTCTATTTCCTCTTAGTTGAAGGCAAAAAATGTTGGTCACGAGCAATGTTGGATAGTATAGGAAGTTTCTTTTGAGTCCTCAGTAGCCTCTACTTTCTTGTACCTATTTTTCATTCCATGGTAATTAAGCCCCCATCGTTATGATCCCTGTTCATTCCCCTTTTGCTGCCCCAGTCTTTTGTCAGACGATATACTGTTTTCAGTTGTATTATGTTGACTGGCAATTCTTAAATGATTTATCTAGTAATCTGGATAGTTTTGCTTTATCTCTATTAACATGTACTTTTTGCCTCTATATAATGAAAAACTTTGTCCAAACCCCTGTCCCTGCAGGTAAAAGAATTTTGGAAATCATAAAGCAGGTCAGGTGATATGTTTTGTTTGACAAGAGCCCCCCTGCAATTACTGATCTCTCCCCAAAAGAACTGAGCTTCCCATTCATTGTCAGGCAGCCTGTCTTACCTTCAGACCTTTCATTTCCAGCTACAAATCCAGGCACCTTTCCTAATCTGAACTCTTTTTTTCTACCTTTGTCCCTGAGTTCCCAGTTCCGTACCTTTTTATTTTTCCTACAGTAACCCTTGGCCTCTTTTCCTCTCTCACCCTCTTAGATTCTATTGTGCTTCTCATTATCTTAATAAAGTTACTGGTGGTGTTTCTGTAATTAGAGTTCATCCTCTTATTTAAATGAAGCATTGCTGTACTACCAGGTCTTGTGGGAAGTCCAGTTACACTATTGTTGAACTTCTTATTCATTTTGTTATTGCTGGTTTGCAATTTTGTCCCTTTTCTACCTAAACTTCAGTAAATGGTTTGATCATTAAAAGACACCTTTCAACAACTGACTTAATTGCTTTATTTTACTTTGGATTTGTGATTTCTTTACACAAGTATAGATTGCAACCTTACTGTGCACGCTGTCTTTTTGGATGTGATTCTTGTCCATATCTTTCTTTAAATCCTCCACTTGCAGCCTTTAGAAGCTTTCTTTGTGTTTCATGATGTGATACTATCCTAACACCCTCATCGTGTAGAATGTTTAATTGCTTTGGTTTGGTCCACTACCTGGAAGGATTTGGGTTTTTCTGGGTAAGATGCTAAGGAAACCTCAGAAGTAATGTAATTATATCATTTCTATATTGCTTTTAGCAAAGATAGCATTATCTTGGCCAATAAATCAAGAAATGCAATAATTTCTCTTTCTCACTTGTCACCCTTCTTTTCTTAATTCACTTCTTATTTGTATATCTCAATCTTTAGACACAGACATAAATCCATAATGTCCATTTTGCTAGTGGAATAATTATCCAGATACATTTCTTCCATTCTATAATATCACACTTGAATGATTTCACTTTTCAGATATTCATTATGTCCTTTTCTTCTAGGGATGGGATAGAATTTGCATTTAAGGAACCTAATCCACAAGGTGAAAGCCATCCACCTTTAAATTTGGCATTTCTTGATATTTTGAGTGAATTTTCTTCTAAACTTCTCCGACAAGATAAAAGAACAGTGTAAGTATTTAATTTTTATCCTCCAAATGAAATATTCAGTTTCAGGAGTTCAAAGGCAACATTTATATATTTTATGCTTCCACTTGGCATTGCATTTCTAGGATTCCAAGATTACACTAAGGCCCTTATGTGAATTAATAACATAAATAAACATAAGACTGCTTCTAGCTTATTACTATTGGAACAGTATTTTGGAACAATTTTATCCATTAAGAATACTATTGCTATTTTTAAATGATTATATTTACTTGCTTAGTATCCCTGATTAAATGTTGAAAGAGGTATTCAGAGATCTAGTTTAGCTTCATGTGATGTCTTGAAATGGTATCAATAAATTTAATCTTGAAAGTCTCATCTGTTTTAAAATTTGGATATATTATATTCTCAAAAAATTCAATATAATTCTATAGGTTTTTTTCTGATTTGGAGGGAGAAGGGATTGTTCTATGTCCTGTTTTGGAGAGACTTGGTAGACAACCTTGTTGAAGTGCATATTTTGTATGTTTCACATGCGCATGTGTGTTTTAGCATTGCAACATAGTTTTAATGAAAACTTTTTGAAGTATACATGACTCTTGAAAGAATTTCGTAATAAAGATTTTGCAGCTGCAAATTAAAATGTATAGTGCCAACCACTTTAGCAAGCTCCTTCCGTCTTTACTATTTCTAAACTACTGGGATTTTGTGATAGTATATGTATTTTATTTCAATATAAAAACATTTGTAATCATTGTTACTTCTCTTTAAGGTATGTTTATTTGGAAAAGTTCATGACCTTTCAGATGTCACTCCGAAGAGAAGATGTGTGGCTTCCTTTGATGTCTTATAGGAATTCTTTATTAGCTGGAGGTGATGATGACACCATGTCAGTCATCAGTGGAATTAGCAGTCGAGGATCGACTGTGAGGAATAAAAAAACAAAGCCGGCAACAGGAAAACGAAAATTACCTGAAGGTTAAGTATCCTTCTTTTTTTTTTAAAATATCCTTCCCTTTCTTATTTTCCATGAAGACAATTGCAGTCTCAGGATGAAAACATTACCTTTTTATTTAGTTAAAGGTACATTTCAGTTTTGATTGATTAAGTCTAATGTTCTACAGTATCTTTTGAATCAAAAAGTTCTTTGAAGATTATCTTGTTCTGACTTCTCCACTAACCAAAATTGAAAATACACGTCTTCTCATCAACTACTAGTCTCTTCATACTATATATAGTGTACTTCTGCATGTATATGTGTCATGAAGTGTTAATTTGTATATATTTCATGACTTGGTCCTGTAGTTAATATTCTGAATTTTAATTTGATCATTGTGGTGTTGAGCTTGGCATTTAGTATTCTTAGATAATTTATTTTACTGATGAGGGAACTGAAGTGACTTGCCTAGGATCTCAGCCAATAAGTGTCCAACCAGGAATTTAACACAGATTTTCAAGTCCTGCCCCTACTCTTCACTAAATCAAACTTCCCTTTATTACTAGAAAATGAATGAGTCTAATGATTTGAAGGTTTAGGCTGTAGGCATCTTCAGCTTTTTAGATGAAGCCTACTTAGAGAACTTGCCTTATTAATTATATCTGTCAAGATTTAGAATCTCAATGAATGGTTATTCATAAGCAAAATGAAGTATAATACATAGTGCCTTAAAAGGAATGAAACCGTAAAAGGTAGGCATCCCATTCCTAGCAACTTGCTTGAGTCTATTTATAAAGTCACTTATGGGCAACTTGGTGGTGTAGTGTGTAGAGTGCCAGCCCTGAAGTCAGGGGGACCTGAGTTCACATTTGGCCTCGATACTTATTAGAGTGCTATGTGCCCTTGAGCAAGTCATTGATTGCCAGACATCCAGGGCCATCTCCAGTTGTCCTGATTAACATTGGCCCCTGGACCCAGATGACTCCAGAGGAGAAAAATGAGGCCGGTAATTTAGCATAGCACCTCCTTACTCAAATCCAATTTGCTTCCTGGTTGTGGAATCACCTTCCTGATGTCATGGTCTCTTGAGGGTGTTGCCATTCTTATATTGAACCACTTCCTTCTGTAATTATTTTAGAAATTGTAATATAATATTGAGCTCTCTTCATTCATCAGGAATATGTGGGCACTCTACCCTATATATGGACCTCTCTCATTAATCCCCATATTTTTTATTGTCCTTTAATTCCTTTTGACTCTTACAAGAATATTTCTTAGGGTAAAGCCATTCTATAAAGGCATAGATTGTAAGCTGCTTGTGGGAAAACACACTTTGTCTTTTGTGCTCCAATGCAAAAGCACTGTGTTGAAGGTTTTTCTTACTGCTTTTCATTAATAAATTCTGAAAGCACATGCTGCTAATTCTTTGGGACTCTTCCTGTTTTAGAATTATTGTTATAGCTCCTTCTTTTTCTGTTTTAATGTGAAACAATTTTATTTTGAGTTGCCAGGGATTTAATCTTCATATACTGATGGCACGGTATCTCCTTTTATGCTTCATTTAGTACTAATAATGAGACTATTATTAGATATTTTTTGTTGGTATCCTCTCCAGAATCATAAAATTTTAACATTTGGATGGGTTGTATTTTCTATCGGATTATAGTTTATATCATAACATTTTCTCCTGAATTCTGTAAAAATTCCTTTTTTATAGTCGCCAAGAAGTGCTTTTTCTTCTCTGTAGCTTATTATGTGACAACAAATATGTGGTCTCCTATAGAAGGTCTGGTGAATACCTTCATATTATAAGACATATTCTTATTCAGACTTTCTTGAGATGAAAAATAGTTATTGATGATCGATCACTTCTTTTTGGATCAGACACAATTTTTCCCTATCATTTTCCTATCATATTCCCTTTCAGATTTCCTGAGAGTCAATTTTCAATGACTTTAAAATTGTGTCACATACTTAGTCTGGTCCAGTAGTTCCTCTTTGTCTTTTTTTTTTAAGCACCTTTTCTTCTTTTTATTCTAATATGTGAGTTCAAAGGTTAGGAGTCCAAATATGATACCTCCACTAATATTGATGAAAAAGGATTTTTTTTTTTACAGAAACTTTGACCTATCCTTTTCATTTTTAAATATTCCTTTCATTTTCACCATTAAATGCTTCAAGACTCAAATTTATTCTTACCCCAAACTTTCTGCAGACTTCTCCCCCATTATCCCTTGGACTTTTATAAAATAATAATTACTCATAATTTTTCCTTATTCTCTCAAAATTTGCAAATGAGTTTTTCTTCAAAAAGGACAGTTCTTTTTTGCCTTCTCTAAAAAGGAAATGCAATGTTTGCTAGTTGAAGCAGTTTCTTGCTTCTTTTGGTTTTATTGGGATGACAGTATTGAAAATGTTTTTTGATTGAAACAGTCATTGGAAATGGTGATAGCTTGAGTTGATAAGTGAATGAATCAATGTGAAAACATTTAGTAAGCACTTAGCTTATACCAGGCTCTATGCCAAGAGCTTGGGAAATAAATGGAAAAAAGTAAGATGGGCCTCAGGTCACTAATAAACACACATTTTTTTAAAAAAAATGTACATACAGATTCACATCTTTTTAAACACACACATTTAATAATGAAGTTTTAATGCTAGAGTAGATCTAGCTTCTTTGATCCTATCTTATAAATCTGCTTGTGATGTTTATTGGTCACTATGCTTAATGGCTGTTGCTTATTTTCTTCCTTTAGCTGAAGAAAGTAGTAGTAGTGATAGCATGTGGTTGAATAGAGAACAGACAATGCACACGCCTGTTATGATGCAGACACCACAGCTTACTTCAACTATAATGAGAGAGCCTAAAAGATTGCGACCAGAGGAGAACTACATGGGTGTCTATCCAATACAGCCAGAACACCATCCTACACCACTCGACTACAAGTAAGTACAACTGATCATTTTCTATGCTTTAAATTTATTAACAACTTATCATAAAAAAGTTCAGTTAAAGAAGAATAAAATTCTCCTTGAAGCACGCAGGTAACATGGATGTTAGCTCAAAGACAACAAGAAGAAGCAGCCAGGCAACAACAGGAGAGAGCAGCAATGAGCTATGTTAAGCTGCGAACTAACCTTCAGCATGCCATGTAAGTGAGAGGGCCATGTTTTTGTAAGTCTGGGATTTTCTCTAATTCAATTTTAACATCCTTGAAATTGTGCCTGGTCTAAACCTTTCAGCAGTCATCCTAGTGCTGTGAAAAAAAGAACCAGAGTGTCAGAGTATTTAGTCTCATTTTGCTTAATATCTTTGAAATGTTCACCAAATCATTCTGACTCATCTGTAGAATGTGGATGTATGCCTTGTCTGTTTCACAGGTTGTTATGGGAGCCACACATTTTGAAAGTTGGGAACATCTGGACCTCAGGGGTCATTTAGTATAAACCTTACACCAGGGGAATTTCCACTATAATATACCTGACAAGTAGTTATCTAACCTTTGTTTGAAGACCTCCAAGGATGGGGAACTCCCCAACTATCCTGTCCTTTATTTGAGAACCCTAATTGTTAAGTCCTTCATGACATTAAGCCTAAATGATTATTTTTTAATTCCCACTAATTGCTTCTGGTTCTGTACTCTAGAGACCAAACATCCCTCTTATACAAGATAGCCCTTCAAATTCCCCTTTAGTATTCTCTTTGGCAGGTTAAACATGTCTACTTTCATCAGCCAGTCTTTATGACATGGACTCATGACCTGGCAGTTTTTATGGTTGTCCTTCTCTGCATATCCTCCAGTATATCAATACTCTTTGTGAATCATGGTGACGAGAACTGAACATAGTTGTCCAGATAAAGTCTGAGGGCACAGTATGAAAGGACTATTGCCTCTTTATTCCAAGAGGCCATGCTCCCTCTACAACCCAAAATCATACTGACTTCTTGTCTGTTACATCATGTTGAATCATTCAACTTGCAGTCCACTAACACCTCCAGATTTGTTTCCTAGAATAATTGCTGTCTTAACCATCCTTTTTCCCATCTTATATTTAAGTTGATTTTTTTTCCAGAATAACTGCTGTCTTAACCATTCTTCTCCCATCCTATATTTAGTTTAATTTTTCTTTTTATACACAATTTATACTTTATACATTTATACTTATTAAATTTAACCTTAAAAGTTCCTTACTAGAAGCATCCCGTTGTATTGGTTAAAAGACTGGTCTTAGAAACGGCAAGACCTGATTGGAGTGTCTCCTTGGGCATTAAATCTCTTTCAGTCCTCTAGGAGATCTGTAAATTTTCCCAGGCAGCTTGGTGGCACTACAGTAGCTAGAATATTGGACCTGGGGTCAGGAAGACCTGAATTCAAATGTGGCCTCAGACACTTACTAACCATATGACCCTGGGCAAGTCATTTAACCTCTGCCTCAGGTCCTTCGTCTGTAAATTAGCAAACAGTAACAGCATCTGTCTTGCAACATTGTTTTAGATCAGATGAGATATTTTATTGTAAAATATTTACTCTAGTGCCTGGTACACATTAAGCTCTCTATAAATGTTAACTGTTGTTCATTGTTGTTATCATTATTGACTATAAGTGCAGAAAAAAGTCTTAATACCTTCATTGAGAGAATGTTTCTTCATATGGGATTTTTCCTATGCTAGTAAAATCACATTTCCTATCCCTAACCATTATTATACTAAGTAAAGATCCTTTTGTATCCAATGTATTATTAGCATTTCTCCCAGCTCACATCCTCTGCAAATTTGATAAATATGTCATCTATACCTTGATCCCATGATATTGATATCCTTGGGATATTCCACTAGAGACCTAGCAGAAATGGCTCTTTGAGACTGGTTACCCAGTCAGTTCTGAATCCATCTGACTGTATTTTCATCTAGTCCATAACTTCGATCTAATCTGTAAAGCTACTATGAGAATATCCATGTTAACTATTAAGATTCATTTACTAGTTTAGTTATTCTGTGAAAAGGGGAAAATGATGTTGACATTCTGGCAGAACCTGTTCTTGAGATAACCGTACTGCTCTTTGTAATCACCACTTCCCTTTCCTAGTTGGATTTTCTTTTACTTCACTATTCATACATATTAAAAGGGTTTTTATTTTCCCAACCTCTTCATGTTTCAAAGGAAAGGGAGTGTTATCAATTGAGTTGCCAAAAGAAAAAAATAAGAGGGAGCGGCTAGGTGGCGCAGTGGATCAAGCACCGGCCCTGGTGTCAGGAGTACCTGGGTTCAAATCTGGTCTCAGACACTTAATAATTACTTAGCTGTGTGGCCTTGGGCAGGCCACTTAACCCCATTTGCCTTGCAAAAACCTAAAAAAAAATAAAGGCTCAGCAAAATATTTTTTTTTAAATTGCCCCTTAAACAGATGGAGGTTTAGAAGGAGGCAGAAACATGATAACTTTGAAATTTACATGGTTACTTTATTATATAGGAATAGCAAACTTTTCTTGGTAGATATTTGCTGTTTTATTTATAGTGCTCTTTTTCTGTTCTTTGTATATAGAAATGCTTATGTTATTTTATGTTTATGAATGTAGATTAAAAAATGAAACTGGGGCGGCTAGGTGGCGCAGTGGATAAAGCACCAGCCCTGGAGTCAGGAGTACCTGGGTTCAAATTCGGTCTCAGAAATTTAATAGTTACCTAGCTGTGTGGCCTTGGGCAAGCCACTTAACCCCATTTGCCTTGGAAAAATCTAGAAAAAAAAAAGAAACTTAGAATTTTCCCAGGAATTCTAAATTATTCTCTTACATTTTTGAAAATTAGAAGAATATTTGTACTTTTCCCTATATTGTGCTACCTCTCCTGTTTTCCATGATCTTCCTGGCAGTCATTTAGCAGTCACAGCATCCATGAATATAATTCTTCTAATAGAGGTTGCTTGAATTCTTGAAAGGCAATTCCATATTTCTACCATGGTTTTTTGTTATCATGAGTATCAGCTCCCAGTTAAGTCATTTTAGATTTATGGAGTCAAAGATAAGGCATATAAAAGTGCTTTGTAAAGTATTTTTGCATTATATAAATGTAGCACAACTAACTGAGATGAATTGAGAGACTACAAAAAAATCTTTGCTTTCTATGTGAAAGATTATATTCTTCATAAATAAAAGACATTTTCCCTCTGTAATTTGATTTAGAAATCTGAGTGGGAGCTTGATGCGATTTGAGTATTGATAGTTCTCTTTCCACTAGTTTATTTGCAAGTCAGTTGTTTAGTGTTTATAATATATTTTCTTCTATGGCAAAATAAAATCGAGAGTGACTGAGTTTCTAAGGCTTACTCATAAAAATCTAACCCGTGGTATACCATAGCCTATGTAAGAAATGTTTCTGTGGGAACTGGTTTTGGAGTTCCAATGTTTGTTGACAGGAACATTATTTTATTCAATCCCACACCCTCCTTTCCTCTCCTTCCCTGGCCAGATTACAGGGATGTGTCTTTCCTTAACTCCACTTTATTTGTAGTAGCTCCTTCACTTAACAGTAGTTCTGTTCTCTTTCAAGAGAAGCTTCAAGCAAAAGGATTATTGATAGGAGAAGAAGGGAATGTAAGAAGCTGGCAAAGGGTGGACATGGAGTAGTTTTATTCCAGAATTAAACCTTTGTGTACTTTGCTTCTTACCCCCTTTCTAGGTCCTTCTTAATCTCTTTGCTTTTCTTCTAAAATCTCCAGGACCCACCTCTTTACCTTTTTACTTTTTAACACTAGCAATATAATGGAAACCATAGAAGAAATAAAAATATTCTCTCCTTTCATTTCTGTTACTCTCCTTTTAACTGGCAAGTGAGCTCTCCCCAGTTGAATAAAAATAATTTGTGTTTCATAGACAGTTCAGACTTAATTGTGTGCATTGGGCAAATATGATGAGTCTTGGTGATTGCGATAAGGTATATGTTGAGAGATTTGTCCTTTGAAGACCAGTATTTATATTCTGGCTCTTCTGTTTTGCTTCTGATTATGGACAGATGATATAAGTTCTCAGGACAGTTTACTAAAATGAACTGCTTGGTTTAGATGGCCTCTTGGGTACCTTCCAATTTTAAATCTTTGATTTAGTATTTAGTGCTGGAGTAGAATTAGGAGTGGAACCCGCTACATTTGACTTTGTCTTTTCCTCTCTTTCTTCTTGCTATCGTCCTACTACTCAAGGAGTGAATTAAAGAGTATTTCTCTAGTAGTTTAAGTAGAGAAGAGGAGAGAAAACAAAGTGGAAGGAAAGGCAATTAATTTTCTGCTAATTTGAATAAGGGGCAGCATAGGTGGTGACACCTGATTATAAAATGAGTAGTAAACAATAGACAGTTCCTAAAGAATATATTTTATCAATTTAGCAATCCATTACAACTCCAAAGGACTCATGATGAAAAATGCTTCACTACTATTGGATAGTGAAGTGATGGACTTAGAATGCAGATTATAGCATAATTTTTCCCTTCCCTTCCTTAACAACCCCTAACCCCCCTCCCCCAATTGAATACTTTATATCATGATTGGAAAGAGCATACTTTCATTTCATGACTATTTAAGGTTGGAATGGTAGTTTTTTAATGGATTTTGAATGTCCAACCAAGCTTAAGTTTGAATTCCTAGATAAAATGCCTTTTTTCAAAACAATTTTATTTATTTTGAGTTTTACAATTTTCCCCCTAATCTTACTTTCCTCCCCCCACCCCCCACAGAAGGCAATTTGCCAGTCTTTACATTGTTTCCAGGACAGATTTTTTTTTAGGTTTTTTTATTTGTTTGTTTTTGCAAGGCAGTGGGGTTAAGTGGCTTGCCCAAGGCCACACAGCTAGGTAATTTTTAAGTGTATGAGGCTGGATTTGAACTCAGGTACTCCTGACTCTCGGGCCAGTGTTCTATCCACCATGCCACCTAGCCTCACCTCATGGTATACATTGACCCAAAATGAATATGATAAGAGAGAAATCATATCCTTAAGGAAGAAATATAAAGTATAAGAGGCAGCAAGATCAGACAATAAGATATCATTTTTTTTCTAAATTAAAGGTAATAGTCCTTGGTCTTTGTTCAAACTCCACAGTTCTGAGAAAATACTTTTTTAAAAGAATTTTTTTTAGAAAATTACTTTCTACTAATTATGTCAGTTAGAATCAGGTGTCAGAAGGAAATCTTAAGTCTATACTCTTTAGTACATCCCTTATCTGAAGCATGAACAGCAACTTTTAGATATTCTCAGGGCTGCCTATTCTCGTTTTGAAATGGGTTACTAATTACTAAGGATTGTCTTATTTTGACTAAATATCTGCCTTGCTGCAATTTTTACTTACTGATTTCTAGTTTTGTCCTCTGGGACCAAATAGTATAAAATTTTCCTTCTGTATAAATTTACATATTTGGAAATTCTTTACCCTGTTCTTCAGCTTTTCTTTGTAAAATTGAGTCTACATAATGGTGATAACTTGTTCAGATCCTGTTTTTGAACGTAAGCAGTTGCTAGAGGTATTTCTGTCATGGTTTGTGCAATGAGAATGTTTTGACTCTGGATGTAGCTAAGGTCAGAATACTCACTTTAGCTTTTACCCAGTGGGTTTCTCTATTTTCAATTTCATCGCCTTAAAAGATACAGAAGGTCTCTAAATTGCTAGTGAGAGAAGTTGTTTTTTGTACTCTTAAGAATGTCAGTCAGTGGTCTGTTTTTTGTCTTGGGGAGATTCTTTTTAAGGAAACTAGAATGAAGTAATTCTTGAGTTATTTCCTTGCTTTTTTCTTTTCTTTTCATGTGCTAGCACATAACCCTTAATTAATGCTTACTGAGTGATTGAGAAACGGCATGGTACAGTGGGTAGAGTGCTAGACTTGGAGTCAAAAAGACCTGTGCTCAAATGCTTCAGGTACTTACTTAGCTGTATGATTGTAGATGAGTCACAGAATCTCATTTTCCTCATCTGTTCTTGTTAGGAAAGTACTTTACAAACATATTCATCTATCTAACTAATCACAAAAATAACTTTACTTGTTATGGTTATTTGATATTCACATAAGATTACTTCATTCACATTTAGAGGATAGAAAAACTTAATCATAGTTAAATTTCTCAGAGCAAGTTAAAATAAAGAACTTTTGGGACTTAATAGACATTTGAGCATTTGTGTTTTAGAATAAATTTAATCAATTTCTATTCTGCCACTAATTTTTCATAATATGTATTTCCCCTCTTGACTATTTAAAATTCTTTTTTTGTTAGTCGGCGTGGTACCAGCCTAATGGAAGATGATGAAGAACCAATTGTTGAAGATGTCATGATGTCTTCAGAAGGGAGAATTGAGGATCTTAATGAGGGGATGGATTTTGACACAATGGATATAGACTTGGTAAATATTTCTTTTCTCTCTTTCACGATATTCAGTAATTTTAGTTGTAAAGTTGTTTGTTCCTTTCAGTATTAGTAAGAAATATTGGTACCCTCAACCGAACTATTCTTGTGACTGGAGGAAATTGAGTATTGCCACATACTGAAGTATATGTCAAGCATTAAAGATTTTCCTTTAGGTCTCAGTTCAAGAGAACCTCTAGGTCCTTCATGTGCAGATATTCTATTTGCATCTAACCTATTTTTTGATATGTAAAGTCAATTTAATATCCAGATATGATTTAATGATTTATGTTTAAATGCAGGCAAGACCATCTCATTTGTGACCTTTACTTTTCCTTGAAACTTCTATGATGTGCTTCTCTGTCTTCCTTTCTTCTTCAGAGAGAGAACGTACCTTCCTCAATGCCGAGGTTCAAAGACTTGTAGTCTTTATGCCATCTTCTCCTTTTACCTGTGAAATTTTCTCTCTGTCACATTTTCAGTCTGTCTCTGTACATAGGCTGTTCTTCCATCCTACAAACCTGCTTATGTTTCCCCTATTCTAAAATGAAAGCAAAAAACTTCTCTCAATTTTTAGTCCTTCAGGCTGCTTTTTCCATTTCCTTTCTCCATTTTGCTGCCAAGATCTTACTTCCAGACTCAATGTTTCCAATTCTTCACCACTCATTCCCACTTTCATTTTCTTGCAGTCTTTCTCCTGACTTTGCTGCTTCAACTGAAACTTAGAATAGTTTAATGATTACCTACTAATGAATAAATCCAATGAATCTTTTTCTCTTAACTTCTGGACAACATTGGATAGAGTTTATTGTAGACATGTACCTCCTCCCCTCCTCACATCTTTTTAATTTATTCCTTGATTTCTATGATGCTGATCGTCCAACCACTGCTTCTTGAGTGCTGTTTTTTGTTACTATCTCTTCTTCCTTCCACCTCCTAGATGTATTCTTCAGAGTATTAGCACTTTTGGCACTTAGCATCATACAGGGCAGATGATCATTTAGGCTTTTGCTTGACTATCTTTTTTTTATTTTTATTTTTTTAGGGTTTTTTTTTTTTTTTTTTGGCAAGGCAGTTGGGGCTAAATGGCTTGCCCAAGGCCATATAACTAGGTAATTATGAAGTGTCTGAGGCTGGATTTGAACCCAGGTCCTCCTGACTCCAGGGCTGGTGCTCTATCCACTGTGCCACCTAGCTGCCCCCTTGAAGATCTTCTAAAAGGGAGCCCACTGCTTCTAGAAGCAATCATTTTTATTTTCTGACTTTTCTCCTTCAGAATACTAATTCTGTCCTTTCGTCTTCATTGCTTCTAGTTGGTGTTTTTTGAAACTTCTGCTCTGTGCTGTGGAGCCTAGCAGGAAACGGATAATCCCTTTTAGTTGTGGCTGCCCTTCTATAGTGGGCATGGAGTTTTGTGGTACTTAGCCTTTTATGCGTGATATTTCAGTTCTAGAAAGAGGGTTTTCCTTCTCTAATGTAAATATTTTCAGTTTCTTTTACCTGGGAAGCATATGGAATGGACTCAGGGCCCGTCAGCATCCTAATTACTTCTCTTTGGAGAATCTTCAGCCCGTTTATCCTTTAAAATCAGATACTTTCAGTTGAACACAGTGTTCCTGGTGTGATCTGGGTAGGACAGAATTAAGTACAGTACTATCACTCTGCTATTCCTGGACTTTGTACTTTTCTGAATGTATTACAGGATAAGATTGTCTTTCATGAGGGTGCTTGAGGTTCCTATCTAGCTGTATTTCTCCTGTCTGATAAAAGTTGACTTTTCAAACTCAAATGCTGCAGTTATCCTTTCTTCTTAATAGATATGGATCATATTCTATAGTGTTGCATCCTGTCACACAGTACAGTATTTATTCTGGTTTTGTCATGCACATTTTGATACATGTGTATGCTAAGACATTGATGAAAAAATGTTACAGAGTCACAGGGTCAAGTACAGATTCCTTTACTTACCAATGACTTACAGGTTGACATTGAACCATTAATTAACCCTTTGTATCTGACTGTTTATTCAGTTCTGAATTCACTATTTCTTAACTTTTTTTGTCTTCTCCACAAGAACAACATTCCTCTGAATTTTAATAACTCTTTCAAAAATGACTCTGGTTAGCTTTTTTTCTCCATTTTTGTGGCATCTTCCTTTTGTGATCTTATCTTCATAAGTTCTTTTTGCATAGTTTTTGTAAGTTTTCAAATTGTGACTAAAGATCTAAATTGGTTATGATTTCACTGTGCCATTTTCTTAAGAAAAAAAAATCTTAAATCAGAATTCTACCTCTCCTTTCCCTTTCTTCCAATATATTCCTTTCTCGCCCATTATCTCCTTCTTTATATCATACCTTTTTTGTCTTTAGTATTTTTCTTTTCTTTATTTTCACATTACCACAATAGTCTTGATGTAAAAGTAAACATCCCCCCCCCCCAGAAAAATAAAGTGAGAATGGAAAAATAAACTATACTTCATTCTGTGTTCAGATACAATCAGCTCTGTCTCTGGGATGGATCTCATTCTTTATCATAAGTCCATCAGAGAAATTGCTTCAATATTTTTTCCCCCATAGTTGCTATTGCTAGCTGTATTTCCCTCCACCCTATCCCTCCCCACCCCCATTTATTTTACTCTCCTTTAACCGTGTCCCTCCTCAATAGGGTGTTTTATCTGACTACCTCTCTCCCACAGTTTTCTCTCTCTTCTATCACCTACACTTCCCCTTCCCCTACTCCTGTCCCTTTTTCCCCCATCCCTTTCCTCTCCTTTTTTCCCTCTAGGGCAAGATAGATTTCTATATCCTACCAAGTATGTATGTTTTGTGCATGTTACCTTCCAATGAAAATGAAGGCTCACTCATTTCCCCTAACCTCCCCCTCTCCATTCCATTGCAAATACTTTTTCTTACCTCTTTTTTTTTTAAGGTTTTTGCTAGGCAATGGGGTTAAGTGACTTGCCCAAGGCCACACAGCTAGGTAATTATTAAGTGTCTGAGGCCAGAATTGAACTCAGGGACTCCTGACTCCAAGGTCAGTGATCTATCCACTGTGCCACCTAGCTGCCCCTCTTACCTCTTTTACATGAAATATCTTAGCCCATTCTACCTCTCCTTTCCCTTCCAGTATATTCCTTTCTCACCCATTAATTCCATCTTTATAATATATCATATCTTCATGATCAGCTTTCTCCTGTTTCTTGTCTATATATTAGCATTTTTTTCAAGTGCTTCCTATTCCTCTTTCACTGATTTTCTTTTTCTTTGTGGTGGGTACTGTTCCTCCCTTTCCTTTCCTGTGTTACCCCCCTCCCCCATTCTTTCAATTGCAGCATTCCTTTCTATTGGTCAGATTAAAATCTAACAGTTTTCTGTGTTAATTTCTTTACCTTTCTAAAGAATGAAATAATTAAATCAAGCCTAGAAATTATTAGCTACCAAACTTTTGAAAGGGAGAACACTAGCAGATGTCTATATAATTGAAGTTGTCCATCACTATTTCATGCCAAACTTAGGATGTCTTTCATGAGCCCCTTATCAATTTCTTCTTTTTTCCTAAGTGTCCTGTATAGCAATATCATTTCTATTTTCTCCCTCTTTTGATCTTTTTTTTTTTTCCAGACAGTGGCCCAAGACCACACAGCTAGACAATTATTGTCTTTGGACAGATTGGAACTCAGGTCCCCCCTGAATCCAAGACTGCTGCTTTATCCACTGCACCACCCAGCTGCCCCCCTCATTTGATCTTGACCAAGTGTTTTCTATTGTATGCTTCTTCCCCTCTGGTTCCTGGACTTTTCACATGATTTTTTTTTTATCATATCTATCTAAACTTTTTTTAAAAAACATAATCTCAACTTAATTCTTTCTCCAAGCTCTACATCCACATACCCAACTGCCAGCTTTTTATTTCTATGTATAATTCCTGCTGGTTCCTCTGACTTAAGTGCTAAACTGGATTCATCTTTTCTCCCAAATCTGTTCTTCCTCCTACTTACTATTCATTAACTTCACCACCATTCTCCTAATTACCCTGGTATAGAATATATTTGATTTCTCTATGTCTTTTACCCTCCATATTGCTTCATTTTCTATATGTTGGAAATTTTACAACTTTACAATATCTCTTGATTCATTTTCTCCTTAACTTTTTCAATGTTGAAAATGCCATTCTAGTTGTTTCTTTTAATCCCTTTTATTGTATCCTTTTAACTAGTATCCCTCCCTCTAGTCTGTTACTCTTCAGCTTCACATACTTCTTTCAAAGAAGAGTTTTGATAATAGCACTTTTTTTCTCAAAAATTTTCAGTGGTTCTACTCATTCTCTTTTATCAACTGAATCAAATATGTTCATTGCTTAATACATTTTTAGTTTATCTTCAACTTTACTCTCCCAACCCTCCTGCTCTATTGAATTACTTATTCTTAACTGAGCAGTGATTTTCCAGTACTATAATCTCATAGACCACTTTCTCTGTTTTCAAAACCCCTCATACTTCTTTGTACCTCTCTAATTTATTCAGTTGTGAAATTCAAATCAATATTTAATATGTTTTATTTACTCACCTAGATTATAAGCTGCTCAAGATTAAATATCCAGGTGTTTATATCCTTGTATTTTCTAGGTCTTAACACCTTGTCAAACTTAGCAGATGCTTGAATTATTACTAGTTGAAGTCATCTAAACAAGATACTAAGAAAACAGAGATGTTTTCTTTTGACCAAGTATAGTTCATTTTTACTTACCCTTGTAATTTCAAGCATTTTTAAAAAGATAGTTTTGCTATAGAGTACTTGTTTTGAAATGTAAAGTTGCATTTGTTTATTTTAGCTATGTTCTTTTAACATTTTCCTTGAATGAACTATATTTTTATTCTTTTAAATGGTTTTTCTGTACAATATATTTCTAGTATTGCAAAATACATCAACTCTGTTACATGGAATGTGACAATGTGAGCACCACTTTTTCAAGTATTATCTAGTTATTTGTGAATGTCTACTCATTTGCCCCCCTCCCTTTTTTTTTTAAGCCACCATCCAAGAACAGGAGAGAGAGGACAGAGCTGAAGCCTGATTTCTTTGATCCTGCTTCAATTATGGATGAATCAGTAGGTCTACTTTAAGTCATTAAGATTTCAAACTCACGAGTAAAAGTGGTTTTCACCTTATAATATGGACTGTGTTCAACATGTTAGTGAGTTATTTGGAACTTGAAAAATAGTCTTCCTTCAAATCATACTATCTTGGATAATCAAGTTCCCAGACTATTTAACCTAATTAATTCAGTCTATACTTGAAGTCTACTTCCATAAGACTTAACCATAGAAACGTTGCTATATGTGATAGTTAAGATGCATTCTGAGTTCTGGTTTGTAATGCTAGGAACATATCTTGCCCTATTCTAATCCAAGCAGGAGTTGAGGCACTGAAGAAGGTTCGTGGGAAGAAGAGGGTGAAAGAACAATTCAGGGGTAAAGCTTTTGTAATTTGGGGCTTTCTAATGGCATAAGTCCTTATAGTCCTTATAGTCTTTGTCAAGATGCCAAGTCATTGCCCTTCTGCAGATCGTCCCTCAAACCTGGTCTCCGGGGTGTGAACTGTGGACTTTTCTGTTTTTTACTGTTCCTCATATCCTTATGTCACAGACAAATCCCTTTGTGTTTTGGGACAGTTGTTTAAGGGTTTCATTGGTATGTGTGGGTAAAAAACAAGAGAAGAGATTTTTAAAAATTCTTTTATGTTAATTGGAATATACCTAGATCCTAAGTCCTAATCTTTGTTAGCTTTTCTTTACCTTAAAAGGGAATCTTTAGTTTTTGAGAAGCCCTAACCTTCTATACTTTTCACAATTAAAAGGAAGACATTTCTTCAGTAAAGGAGGCTATGTATTTTATAAACTTTGAAAGCGTTTAGGTCACAGGCATGAAGAGAAGAAAGATGATGTTAATGATGATGATTGGAAAGCTCTTGGGAAAAAATTAATTTCCTCAGCATATATTACTGTGTTCAAGATTGTCCTTTGAGGGGCGGCTAGGTGGCACAGTAGATAGTGCACTGGCCCTGGAGTCAGGAGGACCTGAGTTCAGATCCGGCCTCAGACACTTTAATAATTACCTAGCCGTGTGGCCTTGGGCAAGCCACTTTAACCCCGTTTGCCTTGCACAAAAAAAAAAAAAAAAAAAAAAGATTGTGCTTTGATCCTGTGATAAAGAATTGCTTTTTTTTGCCTTGTACTTAAGGAGCTAAGCCTGTATCTCAGAAGAAAACCCAGACATCCTTTCCTTTGGTTCATCTTTCCTTATAAAGGGAAGTTAGCTTAAGTATTTTACTTAGAATTTGCTTATATTTAAAGGTTTTATGATGGAAAATGTCACAAGATTCTTCTCCAAATGAAATTCTAAGGTAGTGCAGAATTTCTAATAGTTCCTCATATTGCCTGTCTCTTCAGTACCAGCCAAGTTGGGCCAAATAAGCATTTCTCCTTAGTGCCATCTATCTTTCAACATATTCTTCCAGATTCCAATACCTTTTTGCTGTCCTAAGCCACCTAGTTAGTTCTGACTTGGTTGGAAAGTGCTCCCTTCTCAAAGAACTTCCAGATATGAGATAGAAATGTCATAATGTTAATTCATATTGAGTTGTCAGTGAACTCAATGATTTGAATCAAAGTGATTTTCAGAGGGAGGTCCTTTTGAATTGAAGCCCCTTAGAATCACATCTCCATTGCTGCCATTTCCTTGTGTCACTGGCTTGCCCCACAATTGAGTCCATGGTCTGTCTCACTTTTAATACAGATGTTCGTTTTTGTATTACTTAAGTATGTGTGAAATTTACTCATATAAAGCTGTCACTTGCTGGGATACAGAAGCATGGCTCCTCCTTGATCTGACCCCCTCCCCCCCACACCCACACACTCACAGATTTCATTATGGGTTGTCTTTCTCCATTAGTTTGTAAACTGTTTGAAAGGAGAGAAAATCTGGTTTTCTTTTTATATTTTGCACTCAACACAGTGCTGGATACATAACATAGTAAGCACTTAATACTCTTAATTTTCTTATTTGACATTAATAGTGTTTTGCAATTTGTAAAACATTTTGTTATGTCATCATTTGTAATGATTTCAGTTTTACTTTATGAAACTGAATTTTGTTCTTTTGATTAATTGATGGCCTATAGCCTTTTGCTTTTTATTACTTCAAAATCAATTCTTGATACGAAACTTTTTCTCCCATCGTCCCTAGTGAGTCCTCCCCTTGTCCAAAAAGGGGGAAAAAATCATCAAAAAAAAGATCAAATAAAATCCATGGACAAAAACCACTGAATCTAACAATATATTGCAGCTATGAGTTTGAATACTTAGTTACACTAATGTAATAGGCTCTTGGAAAAAAATTCCATGAAAAATTAATAATTGAACATTTGGGAATGATCAGGGATTAATAGAGAATGGAGAATTCGTTTTGAATTTTAAGATTTTCTTCCAAATTTTTGAAATTTTTATATCATTTTCATTTGTCACCATATCTTTTCCCCTGTGTTATTCCAACGAGCCATCCCTTATCACAATGAGTAAAAAAAAGAGAAATATCAGTTCAATAAAATTATCCAGAATAGCAAGTCTTAACAGCAGGTATTGTATTTCCTTTCTGTGCAAAGAAGGGAGGGAGAGGTGCTTACTTATCTCTTCATACTTTCCTATGTTCTTTATATTCATCTTTTCTTATAGCATAGTTATATGACATTGCTTTCTGTAACATAATTTGTTTAAATACCTCCCAGTCAGTGGGCAGCTTTTATTTCAATTAATTATTTAATCAACTGTTATTTCAATTAAATGTTAATTAACTATAATCCTCATTTAGGACAATTTCTTAGAGCTGGAGATTTAGCTATCCCTACATCTCTTAAACTTAAAAGTAATTTAGTCTACTTTCTTGGTATTTAGAGAGCCACTGTTACCACAGTTTCAGTAGTTTCAACAACTAATTGGTAGAAAATTATATTAACTCACTAGACTTTGGCTTAAAAAATATATCTTTTAGCTCACTATCTCTTCCACCAAGTCTCTATAGACATTGGAAACTCATTCTCAAAATACTAGTCATCAACATTATATTGAATTATGTTCAATATTCTATATGTCATGAGACAGAAAAGAAAGTAAAATATTTTGGAAAGATTCCCAATGCTCAGCCAAAATGATTTTCTGCATTTTCTTAATATCAAAAAAATCACAAAATGTTTCTTTTTCATGATGTCCGGGGAGAATGGCAGGTTGCCATTATGAAAATTTGTGTTTCCTAAACATTATTCTTGGCTTCTGGGATACCAGGGATAGTCTTAATGCAATGAATGTAAGAGTTGCATTTTCAGTATTCAAAGTTTGAGTTCATAAAATTGTGACTTAACAGTTTTGTCTTACTTTTGACATCAGCTCTATGTGGCTCATCGCTCTCATTGATAAAGGCACAAAGTTTATTTGTTAAAAGAATTGTAGATTCCATTTGTGATTGCTCTTCTGTGATTTTTGTCAATCTCATTTGTCTTTCCCACATGCTGTGGAATCTAAACCTTCATTTCCTCATTGTCACCACATGATGGCAGCAGGCTAACATGTGCCTAGGTGCTTTTTAAAAAAAGTCAATTGAATTTTTTTTTTTTCAAATTAAGAAATTGACTTGATTATTTCAAGATACAGGTGTAGTATTTTCACATTTTTTACCAAGTTTTACCAATGAAAAATGTTAAGGAAAATTTCATCAAGCAAAATAAATTTGTGTTTCAGTTCTCATTTATGAAATGCTTTTTTACTGCTTTTAGATTTTGCTGCAGTAGAGAACTAGATCTTTTTTTTTTTTTTAAGTCAGTTTAAATTTCTGTCCTTTTATAGTGCCCTGACCTTTGTATCACTCACTTTGGGATATGGACTATATCTTTTTTTTAATATATCTATCAAGGATCTTCTGTACATTGGGATTTATGTGTAATACTGATATAAAAATTTAAGTTTGAATACTTAATGTGTATAAACTTATAGAAGGCACTAATAATGATAAAATCTGTCATCATTCATGACCTGTTGCTTTTAAATATTTCTGGAGAAAACATTTATAATTTGAGAATGAAGTTAGGACATTTTTAGATTAACAGAGCTAAATTCTACCAATCACTCAAGTTGCCACTGGACTACCTGATCCCTCCTCCCAGGAAACTTAAAATCTATGTAGCAAACAATTAGAAAGCAACACAAATATTATGTAATGAAATACTACAATACTTTAATAAAATATGTGAGGGAATAAACATGATATAATTCAGTGAAAACTTAGACAAGTTTTGTGATCTTTACTAAGACATAAGTCATCTATAAATGAGGAGGTTGGGCTATTTGATATCTTCATTTTTTAGCTCTGATTTTCTGTGATTCTTCAGAGGTGTTACTTGCTTCTTAATGAAAATGAGAGAAAGGTGACGATCAATTTACAATTCCTCTTCAGATTGCCATATATTTGACAATAGTCCCCTTTCCAAGTAGCACCATAGTCCGCATATATACTTGTATTCAATTTTAAATTAAGATGATTGGTAAGTTGCATTGACAATAAACAATACAAAAAATTAAGTTGCCACCTGAAAGGTGATAGAAAACTGAAAGCAGTGTATAGTTCTGACTATATCCTGCTATTTCCTACAGGAAGTCTTGAGACCATTGTAAAAATGTATGCAATTTATTGTCTAGAAGCATAGGATGCTTTTTTTTTTTTATCCCATTGTGACGCTGCCTATTACCTCCACATACAAGTCAGCCCTTCTTAGAATACCAAGACAACACACTTTTAAAAAATGAGTATATATGTATTCTTATTTAACTATAAATCCTTGTTTGAACAAGCCTATTTTGGGTTAAAAGAACAGAACCATTGAGAACAAGGTACCTTTAGGAGTTCTGTTTTTTCTTTAATCACCAAAATTGTCTGTAGAACAATAGTGCCAAAATAGCATTACATTACAAAGAAGGCATAGCATAACAAAGCTATTCCTGTGGCCCAGTGCCTGAGCTATGGAACCAGTACTTGATTGACCTGCTATTAGTCTGTTAAATACGACAAAGATTCTTGCTTAGGTGTTCTGTATATAAAAACTTAAGTACTCTTAACATTGTCATTGGAGCTCATTTTGACCCATCTAGACTGTCACCATAAAGCCAAATACTAGGAAAACAAGAGAATGATGAATGGTGCAGTTTTTTCCTTCCCTTACAGAGTTGAAGGCATTTATTTTTCCTCGTTAATTCTTTATAAATATAAGCCCGGAAGTCACTGTCTTCCTACGTCTCAGAATGTTATTTTACTAGCAGCATACATTTTATGTAGGGAAACAATTTGAGGGCTTCATGGACTTCATTGTGATGGTACTTATCTGGTTTTGGCTGTAACCATGAGTCCTGACATGAATCTTACCCCTTTTAAGTTCATGCCATCTTTCCACTTGGAACCAAAAAGATGATTTTTTCATTTCAGTTTTACTGTCAGAATAACTTAAGATTTTTTGTGCATACCTAACTAAAACTTCAACTCTTCATTTTAAAAGGAATGTACCCCTGCCCCTCTGCTATTCTCTTTAGTTGTCTAGTAATTGGCAACTAATACTGTTATCAGGTATAAGATTGTGCTTGTATTTTGGATGGGGGGAAAGAAATGCATCATTGTTTTCCTTAAATCTAGTGTAGGCTTCCCTAAGAAATGTAGAATTTTCTTCAGTTATTTCCAGATATTATTCTGAGGAATGCATAGGTTTCACAAGATTGTCAAATGATTTCATGATTTCCCTGCCTGGAAGTCTGTTTACTGTGTGCCAAGTGCTAGCTCTTTGATAGTTAATTTTACTCATTTATAAGTACAGATGGTCAAATCTAAATACACTGAAATTGAGTCCCCACGTTTTCCCCCTCTGGACTATTCTGTATGAACGTGAACTTAGAACATGATGCAAGATGTTAAATTTTATTTGGATAGCTTTGATTTTTGAATGTTCTTTCCTTAGTTGTACATGTAAGATTGATCCTAATTTTATCATTTGCATTCTTGCTAAGAAACAAATTTGCCATTCTAAAATAAGTTAGCCAGAGAGTTGGACTGTTTCTTGTTGGCCATCATAAGTATTTCATTACACTGACTGCAATTCATTTTCCTGTGATATATAGATATATAGATATATAGATATATAAAATGGTCAAATTCATGCTTGTTTTTTAACACTCTCTTTTCCTCTCTCATTAGGTTCTTGGGGTGTCAATGTTTTAATCTGTGGTGAAGTCATTTTCTAAGTGGAAGAGGAAGTTTTTCAATAAAGTTGGGGTAGTAGATACAGTGAAATTCTGTACAGATTTTTCTCTAAGGAGAATGAAACATGCCTACCAAGATCAAGTGCATTGTGAGAGGCAGTTTTGTTTGCCTGAAAAAAAAAAAGAAAAGTAAAGGACAAGTAAACAATTTGAGGATAAGCTACAAGTTTTTGTTGGAAAGCAAATATTTTATTTATGTGCTATCAGTTGATTTTGAGTCATGAGAAGTATTCCCTCTTGTTTTTAATCTAACCATAATCTGAGAGGTACTTGATGCAGATTTAAGTTCTTTTCTCACACATTTATTTACTGGGTGTACTAAGTAGTCATGACCTCTGCTGGATTTTTTGTTTACATCCATGAACTGAAATGACAGATGGATTGATTTTTCCCATCCTGGGATTGTAGAACAGAAGAGTTTGGCATTTTAAATTTAGATGCTCAAAACTTCAATCAACAGAAGCTTTGTTTTAAGTACTGTAATCATGGAGAAAAGTAAACTTAGAAGCAGAACTTTTACAATTTTTTCACCTAAAATGTATTTTAAGATATTTTTGAAATTCAAAAGCTTCTCTAGCCTTCTCAGAAATATCCAGATGCAGTGAACTGCCAGAAGGTAACCAATCTCAGACATGCTTGCCCATTATCAACCCTGAAAGTTTGCTTGTCCTTTAAGAAAAAAAATGTAATGTTGTGAAATTCCTTCCAGTAGTGCCACTGTATTTTGTCTCCAAATAAAAGAAGCTTATTGTAGTATGTTTGCAGAAAAATTCTAAACAAAAATTATACAGCTTATTAGAGTGTGGGAATAGGGAATCTAAATTTTAAATAAAATTATATATATATATAAATTGGTGCTGATTTTATAATTGCGCAGTTTGTTTAGTTTTTTCTTACTTTTAAATTCCAACTTAAAATTATGAGGTTTCAGAAATATATTGAAAGTTTAACAATGTTTAAAAATAGAAAAGCATGAGTGTTCCATGCTTTAAAATGATTTTTAAATTTGTATTTTATATTGTTTTATCTATCTGTCTTTGCAAGCAGTCTTCAGGTTAAAGATACTTCTAACAGGTTACAGTACATTTCCTCTGTATGTAAATTAGATGGGATAATAGAAATTCATAACCCATAATATTCTTTGAAAGCTAAGCTTTAAACTTCATTTTGTGTCCTTTCACAAACAAATCAAAACAGAAAGTGGCGACCTGCCATTTTGACATCAACTCATTTTGCTAGGCTTAGGCAGCTAGACATCATTTAAAACAAAATATTAACTTATATTACATATGTATATTTTTTGTCAGTTGTCTCTCAGTTCTTGAGGTATATTCTTTTAATCATTCCATGCCTTACTATGCTTGCAATACAAGAACATCCCCGGATAGGTTAATTTTGAGAAAGGCTTCCTGTTTTTAGATTCCCAAAAGTAAACATTGGGCTGTGGTAGCCAAAAACCATAGTTTATGTAAGGGATTGTGATCAAATCTAAATATTTTACTAAATCAGGGGGTACTAACCAGCCCCAAACCAGACCTGCCTAACTCACTTTCATAAACAAATATTCTCATGTCTGAAAGTACTGCCTATGTTGTTTTCCACACCACTGCATTTAATAGAGCTGCTGAGAGGACTGTATATATGATTTTAAACTTAAGTTGATTTTTTTTCTCACTCTTGAAAAAGGAGCATTTCTTTGTGAAAGCAGTTCTTACAGCTTTGTTTTCAACCAGCTAAAAATGTTTTATATATTTACCTTAACCTGTTGTCCTCCACATTCTATTGTCCTAATTGTACTGTTTTCTGATTTGTATTTATGTCTTGAGACAGTAACTTTTTGAATAAAAATAAACCTACAGTATGTTGTATGTTTGCTCTTTTTGAATCACATGGGATGGGGGGAGGGCAACTAAAGTAAGCTTTATCCTGATGGAAATGTTATGTTTATAGGAATTCTTTTATCATGTCTTTTAAGTGTTTGTTTCAAAGTTGATATAATGTATGGAAAACAGCACTGTTTTATATTTGTAACAAATTGTACAAGTTTTTTAATGTGAATAAAGCACTAATTGGGTTAATAACTTAAAGTAGACAAGCTATGCAATCATGATTGTTTTAAATGTCTTTTAATGTGGGAGAAAGCTGTTAAAAACAACTGCTTTGTGGAATTGTCTCCAAAAACAACTCTGGTTAGCATTGAAGATATCGATGACCTTCAAAAGGTAAATGAAACTTGTTTTAGCAAATGAAAGGGAAGTCACCCACAGTGTGGTGTGATCACTTAGGTTGTAAATGAACTAGTTATAGTTTATTACGAGAGACTGGATAGTTAACGTTCACATGTAAACCATGACACTTGTCTTTGATTGAACATACTAAAAAGAATCAAAACTATTATAATCACATTAAATATTATTGAAAGGACTTTTATACATATCATGGGTGTGTTCTCAAGAACCTTTGCTCCTTTTAAGAAGTCAGGTTGGATTTATGATTTGAGTGAGGAGCAGCTCAACTTTCAAATGAAGCTGAGAGAGAGTGATATAAGGTTGAAGAGGGTCATTTCTTCCTAGGAAGAAATGTAAGTTTTGTGACATTAGCAAGGAAATCTTGGCGATGTAGGCAGTTTGGGAGAGAGATGCCTAGAGAGATTTCTGATTACTTCCAGTATGCTAAGCCTACTGCAGAGATCTTGGTAAAATAAAGAAGATAATGCATACTGTGTCTCCTAGTGCCTGGCCCATAGTAAGTACTGAACAAAGGCCTCTTAATTGAGATTGAAAAGCATTTGGGATCAATTTTTTTTTTCTGAGAAATCGTTTAGTTACTTGTTTCTAATTTTTTTTTAGTGATAAGGGTGACTCCATGGGGAAGGATGTTTATGATAGCATTGATCTTAAGTATTTTATTTTAAAATATTTAATAATTTACCAAAATTGAAAACTATGCTTAGGAATTTTTTAAAAGTAATGTAACAATATAATTAAATTGGGTCCAGTTCTTGTCAGTAGAGAAATTTCCCAACCACTCAAAGAATCTCAACTTTTAAAGCAGAAAATTTTCTGTACAACTCTCCCTGTGGCCCTATTCCCAACCCCCACCAGAAAATTAAAAAAAAAAATTACTGTGGTCTTCTTGAAAAATAGACTACTCAACAGCATTCAGTGATATACTGGAAACAGCAAACATAAATGGTAAGAAAAAATAATTTATAAGAACGATTCTTAGCTTATTTGCTGAATTTCCCTCAGTTCAAATTTGGCTCAATTTTTGAATGTGGACTACTTGATTAAACTGAGTTAGTTAGAAGGCATCATGCATTAAAGATATCTCAGTTTTGCAAAATTGCTATTGCCCAAATTTAACCTTATTTATATTGTTTACAGTTGGTTTGGGGAATGTTCCAACTTGAAACCAATGTTCTCCTTATTAGATTTCAATATTCATATATAAGTTGTCATGTTAGGGCAAAATAATCAGTATCTTTTTACAAAAGAAAACATTAATATTCAGACATGGGTTCTTTAAATATGAATTTTTATGCCCTATATTAAAGCTTGATTTTATATATCCCTTTTCATGCACAGGACACTAATTTGGCAGAAATTAAAATTCTGTTCAATTTAAATGTTTTGGTTTCATACAACCTAAACAAACCTATTTTGGATTAATTTTTACTTCCCTTTTATTCTGCTGCAGCATTATCTTTGTTGTCTCACTTTCCCCAAGGTTTTTCTTTTCGGGTAGTTTAGAGAATGACATTTTTGATGTCATTGAGTAGGTGTTATTTCACAAGTAATTTTGAATACTTGTACTTGTGGTTGAGCTGAAAGCCCATGTAACATTGGATTTGCCCTTTTCCACATAAAGTTTTTCACAAAAAATATTTCCTCTTGAAGAAATATCTTTATCAAAGGGCAAAATTTCTCAGATTTTTTTTTCCCCTTACATAAAGGGTTGGTATCTTGTCCGTCCATTGTTTGTCATTACTTCATTTTATCAGACTTCCTGGTTATCTGCTACTGAAAAGCTGTAGTAGTCATATATAGTGAACTCCAATTTGCTGATCTGGTTTGGTCATCAGTCTTACAGTCTTAACTGACTCTTTTCTCCTCCCCCACTCTCTCCTATTTTCTTCAGTGCTTTTTCTTCTTCTATGGGTCCTCTAATGATGTTTTGGAGAAGAGATCTCATTGCCTGAAAAAAAAAAAGTTCTGATTGCTGACGCATTTACAAGTGTATGAATCCATTGCTAAGTTCTTAACAGTGTTAGATATCTGTGAGGTGCCTAAATACGTGTTGTTTTTCTCACAGTTTTCAGCATTTAGTAACTGCCTACAGATTTTATGTATAATCCCATACCGTATCAGAAATGAAAGGACACATCCAGTCCTTAGCTTACAGAAGCTTTCTACTGTTCTCAAGGCTGAGTCTTACTAACTTTACCCTAAAGTGCCAGTCCTCTCTCAAACAGATCAAAGGCCACTTTAGGGCTTTTCCCCCTTATTTTGTTTTTCAATTAAGAGGTATTTATTTTCTTTCTCACCTTCATTAGTAAAAGAAGAAAAAACACTCATAAAAATATGCATAGTCAAGCAAAACATTTCCAAAAATGTATGTCGTCTTCTACATCTTGAATCCACCTCTTCAGGAATTGATAACAAGGTTTGTCATCAGTTCTTTGGAATCGTGATTGTTCATTGCATTGATTGAAGTTCTTAGGTTTTTCAAAGTTTTTTATTGTATAAATTGTTCTCGTGTTTCTACTTCACTCTGCATCATTTCATAAAGACTCTTAAATTTCATCTCATGTTTTTTCATTTTATCGTAATTTCTCAAAGCACAATCTTCAGTTTCCTGCTTTTGTCATTCATGAACACTTTCATAAATAATTTGGAACACATGAGTCCTTTACCTCTGGCATACAAAGACAGTAAAAGGAAAACACTGTCACGTTTTGGCACTACCCTCCCCCTAACCTACCCCCCCCCCCCATAGTGCTCTTGCCTGGGTCAGCAAAACATTTTTGTTTAATGGTAACACTTTTATGGCATCTGGGGTGACTTCAGACTATAACTGCAAAGATAATCACCCCAATTCCCTTTCCCCTTTCTGGGATGCCATTAAAGTTTATGCTCTGGCCTCGGACACTTGCCACTTACTGGCTGTGTGACCTTGGCAAGCCCCTTAACCCTGATTGCCTCACATCCAGGGCCATCTGTAGGCATCCAAATTCATATCTGGTCGCTGAACCCAGATGGCTCCAGACTTTTTAGCACAGCACCCCTTCACTCAAATCCAATGTCATGGCATCGCATCACATCCCCGATGTCATGGTCTTCCAGGATGAAGGACAAAACGTCAGAATTCACAGTGCCTGTCTGATGACAGTAGAGTAGATAAATTCTCTTCCCGGGTCCCTTTGGGCTCTATACAATAATATGACACATGTTCCTTCAAATCTCCAAAGAGGATTACTAAGGTAAGAAGATTTTCAGATTGGACATTGGATTTTTGTGTTTCTTTAATCCAAGAAGCGCTACCTTACAACAGGGGCCAGGCCGAGTCCTAGGCAAGAAATGTGGTTGCCCTCAAGTGCCAAATTGAATTGTCTGCTTCGAATTATAAGCCCATTACTAAATTGATGGTTTCTGTTTTCAGGATGGAAGTCTTTTTAGGAGGGAAGACCAATAGAGTAGGGCCTGGCACCTGAATATGAAACTGAAGGCAAATTAACTAGATTGAAAAAAACACTAAGAGTAGAATTATATTAGACTTGTTGGGGCGGATCTCAGGAGGATCTCTAATGGAATAGTTCGATATTAGAACCTTTTAAATTTGTTGCATATCTTGCTGTGGCTGGAGAAGAGAAGAAAGGAGAATTGAATATAGAATTTTGGTAAAACATTGTTTATTGGAGCAGACCTGGTAGAATGGAATGAAAGGTCCTGGGTTCAAATTCCACCTCTGCCACTAAGGTCACTTCAGACAAGCCCAAGTTTCATCTGCTCACTGCGGCAGATGAATTGTGATATCCTTGACCCCTTTCTCCATCACACCCCTCCAACCCAATTGGCTCATGATCTGAATGTTTCCAGCGCTCCTCATTCTTAGAAGGTTAGACCGCCATCCCTTTGCAAAGTGCTTCACAAAACACGATATTAGCTATTCTGTTGACAAAGGAAAAGATCTAGGAGAGGCCAAATGACTTGATTTGGACTCCAGCCCCAAATACTCGATTCTCAGTGGAACAATTAATACAATAACAACTGTTGTAAGGAAAGTTCTGAAGAATTGAGGAACTCTTGATCAACACGGTGGCCTATAATAATTCATGATGAAATACGGTGCCCACTGCCAGATAAAGAAGTGTAGGTTAATTATTCTCATGTCCCTTTTTTTTGAAGGGAGGTGGATATGGCTAATCCAGGAATTTATTTTCCATAACCATACATGTTTGTAATGGGTTTTTGTTTTTCTTGCTTTTTTGGGTGAGGGTTGGGGAGAATTTAGAGGTGAAAATAAAAATGAATTAAGTACTGGGTTCTTTGCATTAAACCATACTGAAATCTAGCCAGCATTCCATTCTCTTGTTAGCAAATCTATACTGGGAATGTTAAGTTCTAAAAGCCTTCTGTGCTGACTCTCCCAGATCATATTTGCCTATAAACAATTCAATTCAATAAATATTAAGTAGCTACAGGTACCAGGGACTGTGTTGAGTGCTGGGTGATACAAAAAAGCAAAGCAAAAGATAGTCCCTGCACTGTCAGAGCTCATAATCTAATAGGTAAAAGAACATGAAAACGTGTGTTTGTATGTGTGTGTGTGTGTGGCTGATGACTTCACTGAAATCCAGTTCTCTTGCATGGCATCACCTCCCAGATGATATGGCCTTCAAGAATGAGGGACAAACAACACAATCACCATATGGGGGGAAGAGGTTCTAGACCCCAAAGCACACATACATATAAAAAGTTATTTTTTAATCTTATTTCTGAAATATATATTTAAGAAATAAGATTAACAAATAAAAAGAGGGAAAGCATTGCAATTAAGAGGAGTTAGGGAAAGTGATCTGTGGAAGGTGGGGTTCTAGTTGAGACAAGGGAAGTCAGGGAGTTGAAATGGATGAGGGGCCGGTATATGGGGGGGGGGAACAGCCAGAGAATGGAACAGCTATGACAACAGCTAGTGACTTACTCCAATACTGTGAGTGGGGGCTCAGGCACTGGCAAGCAGGGGAAATTTGGGGGCCAGTTGCTATCCTCTGCTCTCTGCTGGCCACCTGCATGGGCACATGAGTAATTCTTAGAAAATGTAAACTCTTTCATGACCTGACATTTCGTGAGAAGCAAAATATTGGAGCTTTTAGATAGATTTTGCTACGTTAACAGTTTCTCCTAGCTAGGAGAAACTTTAGGCCATTCATTCTGATCCATAGCTGAATTAGAATCCTTTCAAAAGGGATCATTTCAAATTTTGAGCATCTCTAGTGGATGAGAAGCTTTGCCTGATATCATATACAGGCTATCATTAACTCAGCAGACATGGTTGCAAAGTTGCAAATATTGTCATAAATTGAACCTTATTTTCATTTTGATTGAGTTGTAGGGGAAGAGGTTCTAGGCTTCGGTTCAAATCCCACTGATGCCACCTATGTGATCTTGGAGAAGTCACTGAACTACTCAGTCTCAGGTTCCACACATATAAAAATAGGGACCTTTGATCTAGATGACCTCCACAGTCTCTTCTAGTCCTAAATCTAGGGTCCCAGTTTCCCCTCAGAACTGTCCTTTGTTCCTGTTGGCTCTGAAGTGACTCCAGCAGTGTGGTCTTCTCAGCCTGGAATTCTTTTCCCAAGCTCCTAAGCAGTGTTTAGCATTCTGACCAAAAGGAAAGCTGCAGGTGAAACTTTTCATCATTGTGACCTTCTGATCCATAATGGACAAAGTACTGGGTTTGAGGTTCAGAAACCCTGGCATCTCAGTTTGGGTCCCAAGTCTGCTTGTGTGCCCGTAAGAAAGTCAGCTGAGCTCCATTTCTCTTTCTCTGAAATAAGAAGGGTGGACTGGCAAAGTCTTGCCATCTGCTTGCTTTGTACATTCATGTGCCCGTACTTTGAAGTTTTTGAAAGCAAAGACTACCTCTGGTGTCCTGTAAAATGTGTACCTTGCTGGGACTGCGAGAGGACCTGTGTGCTACTTGGGAAAAGCAGATGGTATCTTGGGGTCTACAAATTCTTCCCCACCCCCACACCTGCAGTTGTGAAGGGAGTGGGGCGAGCGGGCCTTCGATGGGCTCAGTATATCACACACACAATTACCATTTGTTACCTTGGGTGATAGTTCCAAGAAACAGAGATGTGCCTCTTTTCAGCTGCAGTTAAACCACAGTTTTGGAGTGATTGCAGCTCGTGATCATCTTACATCTTCCTTAGCATGTTGTTTTCACAGCTTCACATTCTGCCTGTCTAAAAAAATAAGTAGTTTCAAAAATGAGTCTAAAACCACATCCACCTGGTTTCCTTACTCCTCCTAGTAAATGGCACTTATCAATACTGAGACTTCTGGGGCTGCCTGTGACCCCATTGCTAAGGTCCTCTGGGAGGCCAAATGATGACTGAATTCGGTGACTTATTTCCTTCGGCTGTAGCATGGGGAGGATAATATTTGCAATGGGGTTTTTATCATGGCAAGTGGAAAGAGCACTGCCTCAGGAGTCAGAGGACCGGAGTTCAAATTCTGATGATATGTGTGACCTTGGAAAAGTCACTTCTCTCTGGGCCTCTTTTGAGGGAATGGCCTTTGAGTTCCCTTCTAGCTCTACATCTAGGATCCACTGTGAGCCCTGACCTTCTGAATATGCTTTCACAACCTCAGTGCCGGGGGTTCTTTGCCTTCTTTGTGCCCTGGATTTCTTGGGCAGTCCAATGAAGCTATGCACCCTTTCTCAGAACAACGTTTTTAAATGCGTAAAATAAAATGCATAAAAATACCGAATGTTAAAACTTGTTTTTTCAACTGGGGAAAAAAATCAAATTAAAAAAAGAGCAAAATGAAATGCAGATGATTTCAAAAAGAAACCAAAGGTTGGTGAAAATAAAGATGCAATTTTTTTCACCATCCAAGTTCACACATACACTCTGAAATCTATCCACAGCCCCCAGGTTGAGAATGTCTCTCTCAAGTGGTATGTACTGATCAGCTCTCATTTTGCACTGGAATAGTAGCTCTGTTGTTACCATTGCTTTCTCAGACCCACTAACAATTCACATATTTTCTAACTCTCCTTTCTCAGTAGGCACCTTGATCTTTATTGATTTTGGATCTTAGAAGTTGGCTTTTGGTATTAACCACCTTGTAGATGGGAGAAGGGGGGGGGTGATAGGTTCCTGCCCTAGCAGTTTGCTGGGAGGTCTGCTCCATAGTTGAACAAAGGTACTTTCCCTCACCCTTCCTCTAAGCTTACTCCAATTCCCTATCACCTCCTTTCTTTGTCCCAAGGTTTCCAGGTCCATATGCAACACAGGATGATGGAAACACTCCAGACCTGGAACCCAAAGAGCTGTGGTGTCAAACAATGAATAAACACTGGGATACAAAGGCAAAAGGGAGACAGTCCTTGCTCTCAGGGAGCTCACTTCCTTACATCTAAGGTATATTCAAGACTCAAAAGAAGCAGCCAGAAAATACCTTGGAGAGGAAGACACAGTGTTTACTACCTATGTGACTATGGGCAAAGTCTCTTTCTTTCTCTGAACCTATTTCCATTTTGTAAAATTGTGGGTTGGAACTAGAGGATCCCCAAACTCTAAATCCTCTAAAGTTTGCAATGTTGGCTGCTACTTTTGAGCGTTTTATGAAAACAGTAAACATTTACAACTTAATATGCAAAGAAAGTTGAAAATAGCATTTTCAGACAGCATTTGAAATTGTTTGGAACTTATTTTCATAATTATATAAAACATATTTTCTCATTGAGAGATGAGGATTTCAAGATGAATAACATCTGATTTTAAAAAAAATAAAAAAAATATCCAAACCCTGGAATTAAGCCACAGTCTTTCATTGCCTGGATTTTTATGTAAAAATGAATGTTTGTCCAAATGAGTTGAAATAGAAAGGAACACACTTTCTCATACTTTTACACAATCACTATGTTCTTTAAGGTTGTCTAGAACAAGAAGCTTGATGTATAGCCACTTTAGAACTGAGGTCTTTCCAATCCCAAAAGTATTATTTACCTACAAGAAAAAAGAACAATTAATTTGATAAAAATAGGGAGCTATTTTTAAAATCAGTATAATTGATGATCCATTAAATTTAATACAAAAAAGGGGGAAATGAAAACCAACAAAATTACAAATAAAAAGTAGCAACCACAACAAAGGCAAGAAATTTATAATATTAAGGAATGCTCATAGTGATGTTCTCAACAAATTATAAAATTTAAAGGATATAGATGATTCTTTATAAAAAATGTAAATGACTAAAACTAGTGATGTAAACAGACCAAGAGGAATTAAGATGTCATTACTCCATTAAAAAAAAAACTGTCCAAATGGGCTTATAGCTGAATGACTTCAAATATTCCAAAAATAAATAATTTCTATATTTAATAAACAAACAGAATATTTAATAAACACTTATACTGTGTCAGGCATTATCTTAAGAGATACAAATACAAGTCAGTAAGACAATCCCTACCTTCCAGGAGCTTATAATGTTTGTTCTTCATTTTTTGAAGAAGACCATGACATCAAGTAGATGATGTCATGACAAGCATGTAAATGGGATTTGAGTGAGGGGGCTGCTGTGCTAAGTGGGAAAAGACAAGACATGGAAAAGAGCTGGAAAGTGAAAGACGGAAGACTGGATATGAGCAGCGATTTGGCATGGGATGCCTAGCAAGTGTTGTGGAGCTCTGTTTCTAGAGAAAAAAATACACAAATTCACCTCTTGGAGTTGTATGGATTCCAAGCTTACCTTGAAGTGGAGGTGATGTGGTTTAGAGTTTGTGACTGAGAAGTGATTATATATTATTCATAAATCTAGAGAAAGATAATACCTACTTCTTTTTCCAAATGAGTCAACAAGGCAGGGTGGTCCTAGGGAAAGAAGTCTGGTTTTGCTACTTCCTGAAAGTTTTCTTCTTTGTAGAATGAGAATATCAGACTAGATTCCCTCTGAAGTCCCTCCCTAGATCTAAAGACTATACTCCTACTTTGGGGGTCTATGGAAAACACTGAGACAGGAGAATTGACTAGATTTTCCTATTTTTGTTGTTTCCTACACACGTGGGCAATTATTCTCTAATTTTACTTTCCCCCTCAGTACAGAGGCCTTTCTCAACATTTGTTCATATTTGTATGCTGCTGAACCAAGTTGGAAGAATCATTAACTGTATTAACAGTATTCACTATAACTTTATGTTATGTAATCTCAACTGAATATTGATGCTAGATAAGCCTTCTCTAATTTACTCACTATCCCATTCTACCACAACATCTTTTCCAAACCTTCTCATCCCTCCTTAAATCTCCCATGGCTCTCCCTATTCTCGTCATCTCAGCTGAGAATCTTGTTTCATATTTCACTTAAAATATTGAGGCCATTCTTTGGGAGGTGTCTATTCTTCCCCTTCCTCACTTCATACCATTTGGTTGCTTTTTGCTCCTATCTCCTCCTTCATCCTATTCTCATATGTTTAAGGGAAATCCCCTTAAAACGGATAGATAAACTATTCCATCTCTCCTCACCAAGAGATTGTTCCCTCTGTCATGCCTACTCTCTTATCTTCGCTCTTTCCCTGTCTATTGGCTCTTTTCCTACTGTCTACAAACATTTCTTTATCTCCTCCATTCTCAAAAATACCCTCACTTAATAGATCCATATATAGTATATATATATATAATATATAATAATATATATATAATATAATAATATATACTATATATACTATATATATATATAATAGATCCACATATATTATATATCTCCTCCTTTTTATGCCTCAACTCTTTTGAGAAGACCATCTATAATCAATTCCTCTACCATCCATCCTCCCTGTAATCTCGATTCACAACCTAGGTGTCATCCTCCCTCTTTTACTATCTTTCACCCCACACATCCAATCAGTTGTCAAGTTCTGTTGAAATTTTTCTTCACAACATCTCTTTCATATAATCCCCTATTTGCTCTGATACTGCTATCACCCTGGTACAGGCCTTCATATCCTCAAACCCGGACTAATGCTGTCCTTATACTTGAGCTTCTTCCATCAAATGTCTCGACACTCCAGTCTATCTTCCCCTCAACTGTCAAATTTATTTTCCTAAAACATAGCTCACTCCATTTATAAACTGCAGTGGCTTCCTCTCTATCATATTTAGATTCAAATAGAAAATCTTCGTTTGGTTTTTAAAATCCTTGATAATCTGGTTTCTCCATAACTTCTGACCTTTCTAGGATTCTGACATCATTCCCTCTTAGCCCCCACTATATATCCTGTGATCCAATGATACTGGCTTTTTTGCTGTTTCTAGCAGAAAATACTGTATTTCCCAACTCTGGATTTTCAGATCTAGAATGCTCTCCACCCTCATCTCTGCTTCCTGGTTTCTCTGACTTCCTTCAAGTCTAGAATCCTATCTTTTATAGGAAAGCTTTCCTATTCTACCTTAGTTTTAGTGTCTTACTTCTGTTGACTCTCTCCAATTGATCATGTATACGATTTGTTTGTTTATAATTGTTTACGTATTGTCTTCCTCATTAGATTGTGAGTTCCTTGAAGGTGGAGACTGGTTTTTAATTTTCTTTATATCCTCAGGGCTAAGTCCAGTGCCTTGCATATAAGAGCTGTTTAATAATGTTTGTCCTTCATTTTTTTTTTAGGTTTTTGCAAGGCAATGGTGTTAAGTGGTTTGCCCAAGGCCACACAGCTAGGTAATTATTAAATGTCTGAGGCCGGATTTGAACTCAGGTACTCCTGACTCCAGGTCTGGTGCTCTATCCACTGCTGCTACCTAGCTGCCCCTGTTTGTCCTTCATTTTTGAAGAAGACCAATGACCTCACAGTATGATATCTTGACTCATGGATGAATTGGATTGAAGTGAGGCAGAGCTGTCAGCCTTACTCTTTCTTCCAGAGTCTTTGAAGTTCAGTGGCAAGACAAAAGTCAGGACAACTTGTGATGGATTATGGTGCAGTGGACGCCCTTGGCATCTTCCATGTCTAACCAGCTCAAAGTGCTCCACATGCCTACTTCAGTTGCCTTCATGGCTGTTGGAACAAATTGTTCTTATTCAGCCATTCCACCAGGGCAAGTCTTCACATGCTTGGGGTCAGACACCCTACTATGTCACTGATGGGTTTGTGCCCTGTTGGTTACACTCAACCTGGTGTAAGCTATATGCTGAAATGAATTACCAAGGTGTAGACACTGTGGTTGCTACAACTTTTTAGAGCATAGGTGAGAGTTGAGTTCCAGGTGGACACCAAAGGTATCCAAAGGAGCAACCCTCATACCAGAGGTGTTAGTCCTTCTGAACACTCCAGAGACCACAGTAGGTTCTTTATAAACACTTGACTTGACAACTTTTTATGGTTAACCACTCTACCCAGAGAAGAAAGGAACAGCTACAGACACAGACAGAATTTTGTATCTTAATGAGGTTTATGGAAGGATATTTTTTCCTAACCAGTAGAGGTCTTAGGAAGTCAGGAAATGAGGAATCAGGTCATCAGGTCTGTGGTGGATCTCCTCCAGTTATGTGAGCAAGTCAGGTACCAATAATTTCAGATCACCGAATGAGGAACAGAATTTGGAATGATAGCAATTTCTCAAAGGGCCCCGTGAGGGATTAAAACACCACAGAATAGGTGACAATTAACAAGCATGTATTAAGCACCTGTACTGTGCTAGGTGCTATGCTAAGCATTGGGCATTCTAAGACAAAAGAAAAAATAATTCCTACTTCCAACTTATTTTTCTTCCAGTTCAATAGAATTCCATTACAATTCTATACCACAGTTTCTTCAGTCATTCCCTAATTGATGGGCATCCCCTCAATTTGTCATCCTTTGTTACTACAGAAAGAGCTGTCATAAATATATTTTTTAGGTTGCTTTTTTTTTTTGCAAGGCAAATGGGATTAAGTGGTTTGTCCAAGGCCACACTGCTAGGTAATTAGTAAGTGTCTGAGACCAGATTTGAACCCAGGAACCCAGGTACTCCTGACTCCAAGGCCGATGCTTTATCCACTACGCCACCTGGCCTCCCCGTCATAAATATTTTTGTATATATAGGCTCTTTTTCTTTTTATTTCTTTTTTTTAAAGGTTTGTTTTGCAAGGCAAATCGGGTTAAGTGGCTTGCCCAAGGCCACACAGCTAGGTAATTATTATGTGTCTGAGGCAAGATTTGAACTCAGGTACTCCTGACTCCAGGGCCAGTGTTCTATCCACTGAACCACCTAGTTGCCCCTTTGATTTCATTAGGATACAGACCTAGTAGTGTTATTGCTGGGTCAAGAGTATGTATAGTTTGATAGCTTTTTGGGCATCATTGCAAATTATTCTCTAGAATGGTTGAACCAGTTCATACCTCAACCAACAGTGCATCATTGGCCAATCTTTCCATTTCCCCTTTTGTCATTGTCATTTGAACATTTGTTCAATGACATTGAACGTTTGTCATGTTCCTTTTCTGTTATATTAACTAATTTGATGAGTGTGAGATAGTTCCTCAGAGTTATTTTAATTTGCCTTTCTCTAATGAATAATGATTTAGAGCATTTTTTCATATGACTTTAGAGAGCTTTGATTTCTTTGCCTTTAAATTATCTATTCATATCCTTTCATCATTTATCATTTGGAGAATGACTCATATTCTTTTTTTAGGTTGTTTTTTCTTATTTTTTGCAAGGCAAACAGGGGTTAAGTGGCTTGCCCAAGGCCACACGGCTAGGTCATTATCAAGTGTCTGAGACCGGATTTGAACCCAGGTCCTCCTGACTCCAGAGCTCGTGCTTTATCCACTGCGCCACCTAGCTGCCCCTCATATTCTTTTTTTTATGTTTTTTTTTTGCAAGGCAATGGGGTTAATTGACTTGCCCAAGGTCATACAGCTAGGTAATTATTAAGTGACTGAGGCAAAATTTAAACTCAGGTCCTCCTAACTCCAGGCCAATACTCCATCAACTGCACCCCTGACTCATATTCTTATAAATTTAACTCAGTTCCCTATATGTTTGAGAGATGAGTCCTTTAATCACAGAAACTTGCTGTAATTCCTTCTAATGTTGACTGCATTGGCATTGTTTGTGCAAAACCTTTTTTAATTTAATGTATTCAAAATCATCTATTTTATATCCCATAATGCTTTCTATCTCTTGCTTGTTCATAAATTCTTCCTTTCTCCATAGATCTGACAAGTAATGCTCCCCCTAATTTGACCGGTATTGCCCTTTACATTTAAATCATTGACCCATTTTGACTTTATCTCGGAGTATATAAGTTTCTTAAAACTTGAAAAATCTGCATGATTATATAAAAAAGCAGAAAAAAGCCTTTGATTAAAAACCCTATACTCAGGGCAGCTAAGTGGCGCAGTGGATAAAGCACGAGCTCTGGAGTCAGGAGGACCTGGGTTCAAATCCGGTCTCAGACACTTGATAATGACCTAGCCGTGTGGCCTTGGGCAAGCCACGTAACCCCACTGCCTTGCCAAACAACAACAACAGCGACAACAAAAACCCTAACCCATGTGTGGTATATCCACTAAACTGTAGGAAATAGTGATGCTTTTCCTCAACAGCATAAAACAATCTGCCTTAAAGTGAGAACCAACATCATATACAACAAAGGAAAAAAATAGAAAATTTCCTGCTAAGAATGGGCAAAAGCAAGGCTTTCATCTTTCACTGCTTTTACAGTATTTGACAGAATTCTAGCAATTGCAAAAAAAGGAATAAAAGAAATGGCAGGCTTAACATTGGAAACAAAGAGATAAAAATATTTTTTCTTATTAAAGATTTTATTTATTTTGAGTTTTTAAAATTTTTCCCCTAATCTTATTTCCCTCCCCCCACCCCCCACAGAAGGCAATTTGCCAGTCTTTACCTTGTTTCCATGGTATACATTGATCCAAATTGAATGTGATGAGAGAGAAATCCTATCCTTAAGGAAGAAACATGAAGTATAAGAGATAGCAAGATTAGACAATAAGATAACAGGTTTTTTTTCCCCTAAATTAAAGGTAATTGTCCTTGGTCTTTGTTCAAACTCCACAGTTCTTTCTCTGGATACAGATGGCATTCTCCATCGCAGACAGCCCCAAATTGTCCCTGATTGATGCACTGATGGAATGAGCGAGTCTATCAAGGTTGATCCTCACCCCCATGTTGCTGTTAGGGTGTACAGTGTTTTTGTGGTTCTGCTCATCTCACTCAGCATCAGTTCATGCAAACCCCTCCAGGCTTCCCTGAATTCCCATTCCTCCTGGTTTCTAATAGAACAATAATGTTCTATGACATACATATACCACAATTTGCTAAGGCATTCCACAATTGAAGGACATTCACTCCATCTCCAGTTCTTTGCCACCACAAACAGAGCTGTTATGAATATTTTTGTACAAGTGATGTTTTTACTCTTTTTCATCAAAAGAGATAAAAAAATATTGCCATGTGTAGAGGGCAAGATAGTGTATTTAGAAATTCCAAGTATTTCAACCAAAAAATTTAATGAAGGCATAAGTGAGTTCAGCAAAGCTGAAGAATATAGGATTAACCCTCAAAAATAATTTATATTTTTATACTTGTAGTAAAGATTAAGAAAAAAATCAGAAAAGAAAACAATAAATAATAGGCTATCAAATATTAGGGAATCAACCTACCTAGAAATAAACAGAATCAGAAAAATTATTGGTTAGATCTTTTATATTTATGCATAGGTTGGATTAGTGGCACTGGACCTGTAATGAAGAAACCTCCTCTGACAAAGCAAGGCAGCATCCTCTCTGCCATTTTGAACTTTAGAGAGCTGCCTTGATCATTGAGAGGCTTGGGAGTTTGAAGTGACTTAACCAGGGTCATGGCTTGTATATATTAGAGATGGGACTTGAATCCTAAGGCCAGCTCTTTATCTGTCATGAAGCCTTCTCATGGATTTGATTAATTCAGCAAAATCACAATACTCTTCAAATTAAATAATATATTTAATGCAATTTCAATCAAAACATCAATGAGTTTCTTTATAGAGCAAGACAAAATAATATTATTTAAATTAAGGATCATACCTTGCATGAACTGTTGCTAAGTGAAATGTACTGAATACAAAGGAATGGCAATATTGTAAGATAATCAGTTGTTTCTCCTTTTAATGGGTAAAGGAGGTTGCCATTAGTGCCTTAAATTAGGCAGGAGTTTCCTCTCGAGGGCTAAGATGGGAAGAAGACTCCACAGTTGTTTTGGTCTTAATATTGGATTCCCTGTAATGTGGGCACCATTAATGGCAGTCTTTTCATGACTTTTCCCACTTCAGACTCTTTCTGTGATGGAGATAATTTGGAGAAAAGAGACAGAAAAAGGGAAGAGGCTTACAGGAGGAGTGGATTCTGGGGAGGTGGAGGAAGAAGGAAGGCACTCCTATAAGACTTTGCTTGGGGAGAAGATTGACTCACTGTGGGGGTGTTTGGGGCTGGCAGTGTCAGCCCCTCCCCCCAACTTAAGCTTTAGAAAGAACCCTTGAGGTTAATCCTGCAATCCAAAGAATCTTCTAGAAATAGTTGACTTACCACTCCAAATCCTAACAGAGCTATCCCTGTGCCACCTTCTTCCCTGATTCAGATAGTTGCTCTCAATCGAGTCATGATTCTTCCCTTCAGCCCTTACATGGATCTATATTGTGCAGTTCTTTACTGCATTTGGCCTACAATATGAGGTATCACAGGCATCTGTGTTTCAGTCCTCCTAGGAGACTGACCTTGAAGACAGGAGCCACATCTCATCTACCACAGTGCCTGCTGCGTGATAAATGCCTTTCCATTCTGCCAGTCATTTAGCTAAACTGCCTATCTGCTTAAGGCCTAGCATGGTACCCTATCCCAAGAAGGGGCTAAGTAAGTGTTTGGTGAAGAATACCCAAAACTGTTGTCTTTCAGCTTTTATTTTTTAATACTAGACCACCCCTGCCCCCAAAGGACACCTGTATTTTCCCAATTACATAATCCACTCACTTGAAGAACAATGTTATGATTTCCAGAATATGACTGTATTTAAGGCTGTCATGATGAAATGTTCCATTTCTGGTCTGGACCAAAAAAGTGAAATGAGGAGTTTGGTCTCTGAGATCCCTTCCAGTTTGACATCTATGATCCTTGTACCTTTTAAATTTCAGGTTAAAATTTCTCTCCTTTAGAGATGGGAATTCAGGGAAGCCTGGAGGGATTTGCATGAACTGATGCTGAGATGAGCAGAACCAGAAAAACACTGTATACCCTAATAGCAACATGGGGATGATAATCAACCCTGATGGACTCACTCATTCCATCAGTGCAATAACCAGGGACAATTTGGGGCTGTCTGCAATGGAGAATACCATCTGTATCCAGAGAAAGAACCATGGAGTTTGAACAGAAACCAAGGACTATTACCTTTAATGTAGAAAAAATGCCTGATATCTTATTGTCTGATCCTGCTATCTCTTATACTTTATGTTTCTTCCTTAAGGCTATGATTTCTCTCTCATCACATTTAATTTGGATCAATGTATACCATGGAAACAATGTAAAGACTGACAAATTGCCTTCTGTGGGGGGTGGGGGAGGGAAGTAAGATTAGGGGAAACATTGTAAAACTCAAAATAAATAAAATCGTTAAAAAGATTGTAAATGGGCAGGCAACTAATGGGTGACACAGTGAATAGAGCATCAGCCCTGGAGTCAGGAAGACCTGAGTTCAAATCTGACCACAGACACTTAATTGCCTGTGTGACCTTGGGCAAGTTACTTAACCCCACTGCCTTAAATAAATAAAATTAAAAAAAATTTCTCTCCTGTAGTAAATATTCCATGGTTACTCTATTCATCGAATTCCTTTTATCCTGGATACTTTTTGGGCTGAAACTACTTTGATATATATATATATATATACACACACACACACACACACACACATATATATATATATATGTACACACACACACACACACACACACACACACAGAAGAGGATTACTAGGAGAGTGCAGGTGGAGCAACACATTTGTTCCCAGTCTTGCTGTACTTACCACTCTGAGCCTTCTGGACTAGCTTGCTTTTGCCACAAACATTATTTGAGGCTCAATGAGGCAGTCATGCACAATCAGAAGAATTGGGACAGATACGATGGTTGCATAATATCTAAAATAGGACCTGTAGTTAGTGTGAAAGGATGTTTCATGTGGAAGAGTGAACAGTGACCTTGGGCAAGTTACATCAGTGAGAGGGCCCTTCTAGCTCTAGATGTATATGTAAACTTGGGCGAATCACATCTCCTCCCTTTGGGTTTTTCCCCCCCATCTGTAAAATCAGTGCTCAACTAGAGGTTCTCTCAGTGTTTTGCATTTCCATATCTGTGATCCCATGACCTTGGACCTTTGCCCTAAGGGAATGGCATTATTTTAAGTCTCCAGCTCTCCCTCATTCAATAGACAGACCCGTCTCAGGAATGGCACTTTATCCTCTTGCCATACCTACATAGGAGCTATGGGACTTCTATCCCCATCCTCCAAAAGGGAGTTGGTAGAAGCTGCCCAACAAATTGTGGTCAACTTGACCATGGCTGGCCTTCGCACAGCTAACCTGGGTCTAGAACGGTGTGGATCCAGGGACCTAGGCTGCTCAGTAGAGTAGGCGAACTGAATGAGGGGCAGGAGGAATAAAAACTGTGTCGTCAATGAGCTGGGTGGGGGGCACAGAAAGTTACCAGGGTGCCAAAGCAAGGATTCAAGGAATAAAGCCTCTTATCGTTTAAGATCACACAGCTCCAGAGTTGGGAGGGACTTAATGGCCATTTAATTCACCCCTTAATTGTATAGGAATTCCCTCTAGAGCATGTCAGGGAGGAGAAACCCATCATTGGTGTGGACAGCCCATTCCACTTTGGACTAATAGCTCTTAGTTCTAGGAGGTTTGTCCACATAGGGAACCTAAATCTGTCTCTGCAACTTCTCAAGGCTCCAAAAGGAGAACCATCCATTAAGGAGTACCAACACTGCCAATTTCTATCCCTGGCCACAAACGTAACGTCATCGGAGAGACTTGTCTAGTGTCACTGTCCAGGCTGATACAGTCAGAATAGAACTGGGAAATCAACTCAAGTTTTCTTGATCCAAGGCATGTTCACTGCTACTATGACATGCTGCCTCTCCAGAAGTATTTTTAGCAGGATTTATTTATTGATTTTTCCTTTTTGTCCCGCCCCCCATGATTTTTATAAATGAGGAAATTGAGACTGAGTTTGATTACCTGGATCTAGATCTCAAAGCCAGTCAGTGACTCAGACCAGATTCAGCTCAGGTGCTCTCTGTTTCAAGGTCAGTGAAAACTTTGCTGCCACTCACCAGATGCCAATATTATTAGATGAGTGCTTATTGGTAGATTTGTCTCAGATGGAAAGAAGTGCTCAGGGAAAGGGGGATTCTTGGAAGAATCTTCAGAGGGCAGTTCTTCCCCATGGAAGCAGATATAACCTGTATGGCTTAGATTCTCAGGGGATGAAGAGATCCCAAGGAGTTACTGTGGTTCAGGACTGGGCTGTAAACTGAAAAATACCTGCTCTCCTTTTGGCCATTTATGTGAACTTAGGTAAGTAATTTTACTTTCTTACATGTTACTTTTTCCATTGCAAACTGAGAAATTTGGACTAAATGGCATTTGAGGTCTAGATCTCTGGGTGTCTTTGGAAACCTCAGAGGCCCCATCTAGTATGGCATTGAACTTCCAGGACATATGGACATGCTAACAATTATCATTCAATTTGTAGGGCTTCATTTCTGGTCTGGTGAGAAGGAAGGCAAAAAAGACAGAGGGAGTGATAGAGTAGGGAATGGGGCCCTTCTAGCTGCTTCCCTTTCCTCCTTTCTGAAGCAACTACCACCCAGGTGGTTCCCCTCCCCCCTCCCCCTCCCCTCCAAACTCTGTTCAATGAGTAAAGAATAAGGGGACCCTTTCTGGAACATTGGCTCAAAGGTGGTTGTGTGTGTTTTTGCTGCTTGTTTTTAGCTCTGCTCTTGCCTCCTTGTCTTTGTTCTGAGGGAGAACTGTATACATAAAGACCTTTGCTCCTCTCTGCTTCCCCAGCATGGATATGCTCAGTCTCTGAGTTCATTCTTTGATCCCCTTGAATAAATCACCCTTGGTTCCTGGTTGACTCCAGCCCTGTCTAAAGTGGAAGCTCTTTTCCACGCTAGATGAGGTCAAATTTCCTTGGCACCTCTTGAAAGGAGCCAGGTTACTGTGGTGGAGAAAGCACTCACTGGATAGAGCTTGGCAGACACTGGAAATCTCAAAAGATGTCATAGGAATGTTCCCCCCACCACCTGAAATCCCTTCCAGTTTGGTGCAGTGTGGAGGAATGGACACTGAATGTAGAGTATAATTTCCTGCTTTGGCTACCTCTGTATTTTTTTGGATAAATTCTTCCCTCTTCCTTAGCCTCAGTTTCCTCTTTTGTAAAATAAGGGAGTTGGACTAGCCAGCCTCTGAGGTCCCTTTCAGCCCTAGAATCCTGTGTGTGATCTTGGGTAACTCTCTTCCCCAATCTTGGCCTCAATTATAATAGGGCATACTGCCATAAAAGGATGGAGGATGACATTGGGTTTGAACAGGGTACAATGTCAGCATCTGCCTTCCCATGTGCAAGTATACATAGATAGCTTATCTCACTGGACTCTGAGTCATGTGATCAGGGATGGTCTTATCTCTAGATGGTGGCACTGTGCTCTGCCTACTGGAGATTCTTAATTGGAGTTTGTTGAATGGAATCAATGGGTTCATTTTACTTTGGTCATAGAATCCAGTGAAGTCAGGCCATGTTTCCTATCACCTCTTATCACCCTTCCTGACTGATTGCTTACCTACTTTAACATCTCTAAAACTCCCCCTCTGTGTAATTGTAGTCCTGGGGTGGCTGAGTGTAGGGAGGAATGCATGTCAGCCCTACCAGCAAACTGGCCCCAAAAAGCCTCCTCGACTTGTCACCCCAGCTGCCATTATGCTGGCACACCTGTGCCCTCATTGGCAGTGACACAGGTCTTTGAAGCTAACCTCAGCTCTGCTGCCAGCATCTCTCATCCTCCCCCCTTTGACTTGCTTCTTCCTTTGCCCTCTCTCAGTGTGTCTGGCTTACTCATTTTTTGCTTTACCCTTTTTCCACTGTAATCCTCCAGTAACCTCAGACCTCCATCCAGTCCTTAATTTAGGCATGGGATTTTTTTGTGTGACAATGTCAGCTGGAGTAGCAGAGAAATTAGCTCTTACTTCCCTGAAGCCAGGGATGACAGCAGACATCAGGCAGCTCATTACTGCATACAGCAGAGTGGGCATGTGTGTGTCCGAGCTCTGGCCAGTCAAAAGATCAGTAATGGGAAAGAAAGAAAGAATGAATGGAGCCTTCATTCAACACCTTTTTGGTGAAAGCATGGTGGCAATTGCTGGGGTACAAGCACAATTTCCCCCCATCAGCCAGGCGTTCTTCCCAAGGCAGTGTGTGGTAGAACAGACCCTGAGTTGGATTTATAGAATTTGCCAATTGTGCCACCCTGGGCAAGTCGCTTCACTTTCCCAGGCCTCAGTTTCGTCCTATGTAAACACAAAGGGCTTGGCCTAGATGATCTCTGAAGTCTCTTGCAGTTTTAGGTCTAGGGTACTATATGTGATCATGGACAATTCACTTGCCTTTCCTCCTTAAAAGAAGCGGGGGTTGGAAAAGAGAAGGGGTTCTTCTTAAACTGGCGTCTGGGAACTTTAAAAAAATCCATTTTGACAACTGCATTTCAATAGCAATGGCGTCCTTTATAATCTGTTGTATATAATATATTTAAAAACCTGGGAAGGAGTCCATTGGCTTCACCAGGCTGTCAGAGGGTCCCAGAATTCTCAAAAACCTGCCTCTTGGTTCCCCATATATAGTAGGGGTAGGGTCAATGGTTGATCAACATTAGCTCTTTCATGACACTCTATTCCTTTCTGTTTCTTACAGGATTTCCTATTCAGTTACATTTCAGCAACCATTGAGGAAGCATTGCCGTATACATTTGAAAGCTGTGCAAGGTTGGAGTGGGGAGGAGACAAGAATAGCTAAGAGAGAAATTTAGAGTCTAGTGATATTCCAGTACCTACAATTATTATATATGGCAATGTCATTCATGCTCCATCTATTAAATCCTCAGAGTGGGACAAAGCCTTATGGAGCTTAACACTGGACCTTGCATATAGTAAGAGTATGTTGTTTTCTCTACCTTGAATCCATCACTTCTCTGACAGAAGAGTAGCTTTTCTCATCCTCAGGCCTCAGAAGGGAGTTGTGTTCAGTCAGTACACTGATTAGAATTCTTCATTCTTAATTAATTCATTTACATGCAGTAAACTTTACAACCTTTTCCAGCTTAAAAAACCCTTTAGTAGATACCACATCCTTTTGTTGCTGTTATTTGTTTTATGATGCTAGACATTGACTTCACAAGATTTTGAAAAATAGTCTGAAATTCTTTTCCCCAAAAGTGTACTTTTATTAGTTTTATTTTTTTGGCAAGGCAATGGGGTTAAGTGACTTGCCCAAGGCCACACAGCTAGGTAATTATTAAGTGTCTGAGGTTGGATTTGAACTCAGATACTCCTGACTCCAAGGCTGGTGCTCGATCCATTGTGCCACCTAGCCACCCCCAGAAAGTATACTTTTAACACACTGGATATTGTCTACCTTTGAACAGATTGTCAAGATTATAACACGTTGGAACTCTTCTTTCCTTTCTTTCCCTCCTTTCTCTGTCTCTGTGCCTTTTTTCTGTCTCTCTGTCTCTGTCTCTCTTTCTTGCTCTTTATCTTTGTCTCTGTCTTTTTCTCCCTCTCCCTTTCTCCCTGTCTCTTTGCATCTCTCTCTCTTTTTCTCTGTCTCCTTTCTCTTGAACTTAATAAACACCCATTAAATGAACATTTTCATGTCCTTTGTAGACTAGTTGGGGATTGTACTTAAGACCGATCTTATCGATTTTGTAGAACTGGATTTCTTTTTAAGTATAATGCATTTTACATATCACTTTCAAAGCTATCAGTAATTTCTCCTGACCTTTTTTTCCCCTTCTCATTTCTTTTTAACCATATCCTTACTCTTCTTTCTCTATTCCCCTGCTCCTACTAATTGGAAAGAAAGCAAATCCCTTGCAACAAATAAACAGAAAATTCTGTTTGTCACCAAGCATTTATGAAGTCCCTACTGTATGACAGGCACTATCTAAGCACCGGAATACAATGAAAGGCAAAAAGACAGTTCTGAGCTCAAGGAGCTTCTAGTCCAATGGAAGAGACAAGATGCAATCATCAATGTTTTAACAAGGATAGGTTGCAGAAAATCAGGAGGGAGAAGGTACTAGAATTAAGGTAGATAGGGAAAGTATTCCTGTAAAATATAGGATTTTAATTGGGATTTGATGGAAGCCAGGGAAGTCAGAAGGCAGAGATGAGGAAGGAGAACATTCCAGGTATGGCGAAACAAACCAGTGAAAATCCACAGAGTGGAGAGATAAGGACATGTTGCAAAATAGTAAGGAAGCCTCTGGATCACAGGGAGAGTAAAGGGGAAAAAAAGACTGGAAAAATTAGAGTGGGCCTATTATGAATGACTTTAAATGCCTAAAAGAGAATTTTGTATTTGATCCTAAAGGTGATAGGGAGTCTCTGGAGTTCATTGAATGGTGGTGGTAGTGGTGGTGGTAGTGATGATGATGGTGGAGGTGATATGATCAGATCTGTGTAATACAAAGATTGATTGGGCAGCTGAATGGAAGATGGACTAGAATGGGGCAGATGGACCAACTAGAAAGCTGTCATAATCCAGGTACGAGATGATGACAGCTTACTGAGAGATGGAAGTGGAGGGAGGGAAGAGGAAAGGAGAGAGAGAGAGAGAGAGAGAGAGAGAGAGAGAGAGAGAGAGAGAGAGAATGAGAATATATATATGTATATATTACATATACACATATTTATTGTGAAGAGAGAAATGACAAGATTTGACAAGTGATTGGCCATGGGGGGAATGAGAGAGACTGAAGTGTCAGAGTTGGTTGTTAGGTTGTGAACCTAACTGAAGGATGGTGAGGATAGTGATGTCTTCACAGTAGGGAAGTTAGGAAGGGGAAGGTAGTTGGGGAGGAACGATAATGAGTTCATATTTGCACATGTTAGTTTACGATGTCTATGGGACATCCAGTTTGAGTTGTCTGTTGGCAGTTAGAGATGGCAATCTGGTGGTCAGAGGAAAGGTTAGGACTGGATGAGTAGATGTTTTTTTGGTAAGGCAAATGGGGTTAAGTGGCTTGCCCAAGGCCACACAGTCAGGTAATTATTTAATGTCTGAGGCTGGATTTGAACTCAGGTCCTCCCGACTCCAAGGCCAGTGTTCCATCCACTGTGCCACCTAGCTGCCCCTAGATAAGGAGATTTGAGAGTCATCTGCACAGCAATGATAATTGAATCCAAGGGAACTGATGAGGTCACCAAGTAGAATAGGATAGAGGGAAGAGAGAAGAAGGTCCAGGGTAGATCCTGAACACCCTTGGGATCAAATAAAGGGGTTTTGAGGATAAGGGAAGCATGGACATATTTGTAGGCTACAGGGAAGCAGTCGATAATAAGAGAGTGAAATGAAGTAAGAAATGGTAGAGATGATGAAGGGGGGCAATCTGCTCAAGAAAATGGAATGAAATGGGATCACTGTGCTTAGAGCTGGAAATACAAATACGAGTAGAAAGAGGGACAGCTCCTATCCTCAGGGGGCTTACATCCTAATAGGGGAAGACAACACAAAAAAGGAAGCTAAAGGGAGGATGAAGGGGGGGTATGGTAGAGAGTCTGGAATGCAGCCTGAAGAGGAATGAATAGTGAAGAAATATTTTAAAAATTTAAATAAATGAGGAAAGCAAAATGAATTATGCTATTGATTATGTCTAAAATGTATGTCTTATTCTATTTTTTAATCTATCACCTTTCTATTAGGAGGTGGGTAACATACTTCATTTTCAGTCCTGTGAAATTGTGGAAAGTAATTATATCGATCAGAGTTCTTAAGTTTCTCAAAGTTGCTTCCCTTTTAAGATTAATTCATTTTTTTCATTGAACAAAATTGGTTTTGATCTGTATCAACTTCCTCCTTTCATTGAAGGAAAAACAATTCTTTTTTTTATTTTTGACAAATATGCGTAGTCAAGCAAAACAAATTTCCACACTGATCTTGTCTAAAACTGTATGTCTCACTTTGCACCCTGAGTCACCTCTCTCGCAAGAGGTGGATAGCAGGCTCCATTACTGGTCCTCTGAAACTATGTATTGTCATTGTTTTTTTATCAGAGTTCTTAAGTATTTCCCTTTATGATGTGTTTAATTTATAAATAGCTTTTCTTGTTCTGCTTACCTAATTCTTCATTGCCTCATAACAAATTTTTCCAGGTTTTTCTCAAACTATTCCTTCCTTAGGGCAATCATCCATGGTTCAAAAATATTATATAATATATGACATACATACAGTAATAATACTGTAAACTCATGTGCAGCAAATTGTTTAGTTATTCCCTTATTCTAGCTTTACCATTCCAAAAAGAGTTGCTACAATTATTTTTGTACCTAAGAGTCCTTTTACTATTTCTATGATCCTTTGGAGAATAGGGGATCTGGTCTGCTTTTAAATTAAGGAACTCAGCCTCTAGAAAGAAATTACAACTCTAAGTGTCTAGAAAAAGGTAATAAAATGAGGAAGGTAGAGGTGGAAGATGGGAGCTGTTTAGCCTGGAAAGAAAAAGACTGAAGAAGCAACTAGTATCAGAATCTCAGACTAGTATCAATCTCAGAGCTGAAGTGAAATCAGGGAACACCTAATCTAACATATCTGAACTGAAATTCTCCCTACAGTATAATTGATAAATAGTTTTCTGGCCTCCATATGAAGACATCTCATGATGAGGAACCCACTACTATTTTACCAAGCAACTATTCCCACGGTTTGAGATAATTCTAATTACTGAAAAGTTTTTCTTTAAACTGAGTTGGAATCTGTTTCCTAAGATTTCTATCGGACTTCTGCCCTTTTAGGTCCATTGCAACAAGTACGATCCAGAATAGAATAGGGGGTGTTGGATTTGAGTTCAAATTCTTCCTCTGACTTCTTATTTGTCAGGTCACTTCATCTTCATCCTCGGGTACTTTGTTTGTAAATGAGGAGGCCTAACCAGATAGGCCGCTTCTACGAGTAAATATTGGCTTCTATGTATTGCTTTGGGCAAGTCATTTCATCTTTCTCAACTTCAGTTTCTTCATTTGAAAAATGAGAGGACTAGACTAGATAACCTCTCAGAGACCTTCTACGCTAAGTTTATGATCCTATGCTCCTATGTATGACATTAGGCAAGTCAGTTTTCCTGCTCTGGGCCTCAGTTTCCTCTTTGGCAAAATAAGGTTGTACTAGATAGCCTCTGAAGTCTCTTTCAGCAAAGTGATCCTTTCAGCAATGTGGTCTATGTGGGAATCCTCAGTTAACTTCCACTCTATGATTGTATGAATGATCTTGGGCAAGTCATCTTACCTTTCTGGGCCTCAGTTTTCTAATCAGTAGAATCAAGGTGTTGAACTAACTAGCCTCTGAGGTCTCTTCCACTGTAGGACTCTGATTTTATAAGTGACCTTGAGTAAGTTCTTTCACTTCCCTGAGTTTCAGTTTCTTCCTTAAAATGAAAGGGTTGAACTAGATGATTTCTTAGTTCCTTTCCAGTTATTAGTTTGATTCTGTGACTACAGGGCAGCAATTTCCAAACTGTAGTGAAGGGGTGGAACTAATGTGCATATAATATCATTCTCTTTTGGGGCTTCAGTAGGCAGCCTTGGGCAGGTCCTGGTCCTGGCACAAATGTTTAATCTAAGAACTGAATTGGTAAACACGAACAAACAAAATAACCCTTCATTCAATGAAGAATTGCTATATATCAAAAGAATCCCATGACAAATCCCAGAGAAAGAAAATGACCCCCAAATAATCATAGGTAGGATCTCAGTAGAAAGAATAAATTGACCATAAGAACTCTAAGCATACTTAGAAGAAATAAACAAGAGATTAAAAATTAAATTAGAATTCTTGGAAAACACAACTTAGCAGAAAGTGGACAATCTTATTAAACACCCTGAAGAACAAAATGGAGAAAGGAGAACCCAGCAATCCAACGAGGCAACAAAAATGATTAGAACCAAATTGAAAGACTGAAAAATTTGAAGAACAAATGAGCTATCTACTATCAAAAACCACTGACCTGGAAAACAGGACATGGAGAGAGAATTTCAGAATATTGTACTCTCTGAAAACCATGACCAAACAAAAAAACCTGGATTCCATACTTGAAGAAATCATACAAGAAAACTATTCTGAACTGTTAGAGCCAGAGGGTAAAGTGAAAAAAGAAAGCATTTATTGGTTACCTCCTGAAACAATATAAGTAGTTTTAAAAAGGTTTAGATACAGACATGGACGAGTGAACTAGAGTAGAACAAAGGCAAGTACGATATTTGGTATACAGTCCTTACCATGGAGGTTGATGAGTTTTTTCATCAATCAGAAAAAGCAATATAAGTTAGCTATAGACCAGGAGAATGACTTAATATTTCTGATTCTAACTTCATTTCCTTATGCCGTGGTTGAAATTCATCCCCTTTCAACTACTATATTACAAATTCTGTGAAAATGAAGACTATATCACAAGATCATAGATTTAGAATTGGAAACAATCTTAAAGATCTTCAAGTTAAACCTCCTCATTTTACAAAGGAGGAAATCAAGGCCTAAAAAAGTAAAATGACTTGTCTGAGGTCACTGAGGCAATAAGTGGGAGAGAAATGGGGCTATATATATATATATATATATATATATATATATATATATATCAATCTTTACATTGACTCATCTTTTGTTTTCATTTCCTGTAAGCTATAGCATAGTGTTTAGTCCAAAGTAGGCAAATTCTTGTTGATATGGTTATGATTCATTCTGGTTTTATCTTAATGGGGAGAGAGAAGAGTTAATTATCCTCCTCTGTGTAATTACTTTCCCATTTATTTGAATACCATAAGCCCATCATACCACAAAATGGCTCAGTGATAACACGATCAGGTCACAGAATGGTAGAGTTGGAAGGGATCTCCTTTCCAGTCCCTACCTGAGCAGGAATTCCTGAAAAAATTAGCATTCCACCTTTGCTGGAATTTCTCCAGTAGTAGGGAACTCAGCTCCTGAGGAAGCCTAATCTTTTTTGGATAGCCATGCTTATTAGAACAGTTATTCTTATATTTAGATGAGATTGACTTTGTTGTAACTTTTATCTATTGCTTCTGGTTGCCCCTTTAGGGTCAAGCAGAACAAATCTAATGATCCCTCTTCCACATGACAGACTTTCACATAAAGTACTTGAAGTATCACTTTGTTGTTCATTAACGAAGTATCTTTGTTGTTGAGTCTTTCGGTCACGTCCGACTCTTTGGGACTCTATGGATCATAACATACCAGGGCCTTCTGTCCTTCACTATCACTTGAAGCCTGTTCAAATTCACTTTCATTTCTCCATCTTATCCTCTGCTGTTGCCTTTTCCTTTTGCCTTCAATCTTTCCCACATTAAGATCTTCAACAGTGAGTTCCATCTTCCCATCATATGACCCAAGTATTTAAGCTTCAGCTTCAGCTTTTGGTCTTTTAATGAATAGCTTGAATTAATTCCTTTTAAGAATTGACTGATTTCACCTCCTTGCTGTCCAGGGGACTTTAAGAAGTCTCCTCCAGCACCACAACTCTGAAGTGCCAAATCTATGGGACTTGGTTTTCTTTATAGTCAAACTCTGATAGCTATACACTGCTACTAGAAAAACAGTAATTTTGACTAAATATCACTAAATATCTACCTTAAGTCTTACATTTTCTAAGGCTAAAGATACCCGTTCCTTCATCCATTTCCCCCAAAACCTGCCTTAAAAAGTCCTCTTCTCCTTAATGTACATTACTTTGTCAATGTCCTTCCTGAAATGTAGCAACCAGAACATGATACTCCAGATATAGTCAGATTATTATAGACACTAAGCTTCTATTTAGTAGTTAATCAGAGAAAAAATTCCAATTAGGTGCAGTGACCCAAAAAGATAGTATCTATTGGGGGGGGTTATATTGAAGAGTCTTTTAGGACCGTGGAAATTGGACTGTACTTTTAAAACCTTAATTCTTTATTCATATGAGGTGGTATCCAGGCACATCTTGTTCTTTGGCACCTTTTTTTTTTTAAGTTTTTGCAAGGCAAATGGGGTGAAGTGGCTTGCCCAAGGCCACACAGCTAGGTAATTATTAAGTGACTGCAGCTGGATTTGAACTCAGTTACTCCTGACTTCAGGGCCAATGCTCTATCCACTGTGCCAGCTAGCTGCCCCCTTCGGCAGCTTTTTAATAAAATCAGTTGCGAAACTTTATCTTGAATTTTTCTGTGTTAAATTTAGCTCATTGTTCTAGTTGGTCCAAATAGTTTTGAATCACCATTTTGCTCTCTGGGCTCACTCTACAGCTTTTGATCACATACAAGTTTGAATTGTGTTTCCATGTACAGCTCTGTTTCCCTTCCTAAATGTTCAAGTCAAATGTCTCAAAGCAATAATAGATATGTAAGTACCTTTCTGGAAAAATCACTGAAAAAGCTGTCTCCTTACACTTTCCTAAGGCACTTGATCTGGATCTCTCCTTCGCCCCATTACACTCTTACCTCGTATTACATTTGTCTAAGCATCACATCTCTCCAGGAGAATGCAAGTTTCCTGAGGGCAGATACAATTTTTATTTGTCTTTGTCAAGTGCCTTTGTATATTAGGTTTTTGATAGCTGTCTGTTCTTTTTCAGATGCAAAACCATAACCAGTGACATCGCAGTCTCTACCTTTCTGCCACAACATGATATCTTTATCATTATTATATTTGTAATGGGCACTTTTGTTGTTAGTTTGTTATGTTTGTTATTGTATATTCTGAAGAGATTTTGTATATTCTTAGAGATATTACAAGTGTCTGTAATATTTCCTTCTTAAAATTATGAAGGAGACAGCCAAATGGGGGAGGGGATAGAGTGCTGAATTTGAAATCAGTAAAATCTGTGTTACTGTGTGACCCTGGGCAAGTCACTGTGCCTGAGTTCCTCACCTGCAAAATGGGAATTAAAAATAGTACCCCTGTCATTGAGTAATGAGGATCAAATGTGATAATAGATGTAAAAAGCACATTGAACATCGTAAAGTGATAAAGAAATGCTAGTGATTATTATGATGACGATGATAATCATAGAATATAAGGGCTAGGAAAGAATCTTAGAAATCACTTAGTCCAATCCTTTGATTTTATAGTTGAGTAGATTGAGGCCTAGAAAGAGGCTGTAACTTGCCTGAGATCACACAGTGAAGTAATAGAGATTGAATGAGAAGAATTCTGGGCCACTTTAATCCATTTTTTGGAGGCAGCAAGACTTGAGTGAAAAAGATCCTGAAACTAAAGCTGCAGGGAGAGGGCGTGGGTCGTAAACCTAACTTGGTTATTTGTTACCTTTTATGATCATAGGCCAATTACTTAATTGCTTTGGGCCTCAGTTTCTATATCTGTAAAATGAGGACGTAGTATTGGATGCTATCTCAGGTCCTTTTCAGCTTAGACATTCTAAGAGTCCATTGCTTTTCATTGAAATCTTTGCCTTGAATCAGCCCTTCCTCTCTTCTCTCTCGCCTCCCCCCCTCCCATTAGTATTATTTACCAACTTTTTCATTCTCATGGAAAAAAAAAAACTGAATGCAGAAAACTGGTTTTCAGCACTTATTTGGTAGCCAAGAGGGGGCCTGGCAACAAGAGGAGCCAGAGAATGCCCCTCTAGGGCCATTGGCTTCTGTGGAATTAATGGTGCTAGAGAGACCTTGGCAACCCAAGCCAGTGGCTCTGGTGGCTCCAGCACCTGTCACTTAAGCAGCTGTCACTTTGAAATCTCCTAAAAGCTGTTTGACGATTAAAATAGGAAATGAAGCACTTTATTGGCATCTACGGAGACATTGGCTTCCAAAGAGCCCTGTGCCCACATTTGGCCCATAAAGGAAGCAGCAGGCTTTTCTCTCCCCTAAAAATGTACATTTTAATAATCATTTAAGTTTGAGGATACATCATTATGAAATAGTGTTAGTGCCTGTAAATCCCTCACTCCTGTGCCTGCCTCCCTCCACCCCTCTCCAATTAGAGTGGATGATGCTTATAAATGACCAGCGCTGGGGAGTGGGGAACCAGTATTTCCTCATTTTAAATCTAAATAAACACTCTCAGGTGCACAACTGTGACCTCCACTACCTCTAGCCAAGGACTTCAAATTACCCATATACATCCCAGCAGGACGCTGTCACTCTTGTGATGCTGACAGCCTTAGTGTCTGTAAGGCCAGGGCAGCTCCTTCCTTTCTTCTCCCTTCCCTTCCTATGTACTCTGTATCTTATTTGTACATAGTTGTTGACATGTTGTCTATGAGCTTTAGGAGAATTTTTTTTAAGAAAAATTTTATTTATTTTGAGTTTTACAATTTTCCCCCTATTCTTGCTTCCCTCCACCCACCCCCTACAGAAGGCAGTCTGTTAGTCTTTACATTGTTGCCATGATATACATTGATCTCAGTTGAATGTGATGAGAGAGAAATCATATCCTTAAGGAAGAAAAATAAAGTATAAGAGATAGCAGAATTACATAATAAGATAATGGGGTTTTTCCCCTAAATTGAAGGTAATAGTCTTTGGTCTTTGTTTAAACTCCACAGTTCTTTATCTGGATACAGATAGTATTCTCCATCACAGATACCGGAAAATTGTGCCTGATTGTTGCACTGATAGAATGATCAAGTCCATCAAGGTTGATCATCACCCCCATGTTGCTGTTAGGGTGTACAATGTTCTTCTGGTTCTGCTCATCTCACTTAGCATCACATCAGTTCATGAACTCCTAGCTTCTCTTAATTCCCATCCCTCCTGGTTTCTAATAGAACAATAGTGTTCCATGACATGAATATACCACAGTTTGTTAAGCCATTCCACAAATGAGGGACATTCACTTAATTTCTAATTCTTTGCCACCACAGACAGGGCTGCTATGAATATTTTTGTACAAGTGATGTTTTTACACTTTTTCCTCATCTTTTCAGGGTATAGACCCAATAGTGGTATTGCTGGATCAAAGGGTATGTACATTTTTGTTGCCCTTTGGTTGTAATTGCTCTCCAGAAAGGTTGTATGAGTTCATGGCTCCACCAACAATATATCAGTGTCCCGAATTTCCCACATCCCTTCCAACTTTGATCATTGTCCTTTCTGGTGATATTGACCAGTCTGAGAGGTGTGAGGTGATACCTCAGAGATGTTTTAATTTGCATTTCTCTAATAAGTAATGATTTGGAGCAATTTTTCATATGACTATGGATCGCTTTGATTTCCTCAACTGTAAATTGCCTTTGCATATGCTTTGACCATTTGTCAATTGGGGAATGGCTTTTTTTTAAAATTTGACTCAGTTCTCTGTATATTTTAGAAACGAGTCCTTTGTCAGAAATACTAGTTGTAAAGATTATTTCTCAGTTTGCTACATTTCTTTTGATCTTGTTTACAGTGATTTTTGTCTGTGCAAAAGCTTTTTAATTTAATGTAATCAAAATTCTATAGTTTGTTTTTAATGATGTTCTCCATTTCTTCCTTGGTCATAAACTGCTTCCCTTTCCATAGATCTGACAGGTAAGCTACTCCTTGATCTTCTAGTTTGCTTATAGTATTGTTTTTTCTGTCTAAGGTCTGTATCCATTTGGATCTTCTCTTGGTATAGGGTGTGAGGTGTTGGTCTAATATAAGTTTCTTCCATACTAACTTCCAATTTTCCCAACAGTTTTTATCAAATGAGAGTTTTTATCCCAGAAGCTGGACTCTTTGGGTTTGTCAAACAGCAGATTACTGTAATCATCTCCAGCTTTTGCACCTAGTCTATTCCACTGATCCACCACTGTATTTCTTAGCCAGTACCAGACAATTTTGATGACTGATGTTTTATAATATAATTTTAGATCTGGTAAGACTAAGCCACCTTCTTTTGTACTTTTTATTGAATCCCTGGAAATTCTTGACTTTTTCTTTCTCCATATGAATTTACTTATAACTTTTTCTAACTCATTAAAGTAATTTTTTGGAATTTTGATTGGTAGGCCACTAAACAAGTAGTGTAGTTTTGGTAGAATTGTCATTTGTATTATATTAGCTTGACCTATCCATGAGCAGTTGAGGCTTGCCCAGTGATTTAAATCTGATTTTAATTTGCATGAGATGTGTTTTGTAATTGTTTTCAAAAAGTTTTTGAGTCTGCCTTGGCAGGTAGACTCCCAGGTATTTTATATTATCTGAGGTTACTTTGAATGGGATTTTTCTCTCTCTCTCTCGCTCTTTCTGCTGTATCTTGCTAGTCATATGTAGAAAAGTTGAGGATTTATGAGGGTTTATTTTAAATCCTGCAACTTTGCTAAAGTTGCTAATTATTTCTAGTATTTTTTAGATAATTTTTTGGGATTCTCTAGAGTGAGAGTTTTGTCTCCTCCTTCCCAATTCTAATTCCTTCAATTTCTTTTTCCTTCTCTTATTGCTGAAGCTAACATTTATTTTATTTCCTTTTTTTTAGGTTTTTGCAAGGCAATGGAGTTAAGTGGCTTGCCCCAGACCACACAGCTAGGTAATTATCAAGTATCTGTGGTCAAATTTGAACTCAGGTACTCCTGACTGCAGGGCTGGTGCTTTATCCACTGCAACACCTAGCTGCCCCTGTAGCTAACATTTCTAATATGATATTGAATAGTAGTGGTGATAATGGGCCTCCTTGTTTCACCCCGATCTTATTTGGAATGCCTCTAACCTATCCCCGTTGCATATAATGTTTGTTGATGGTTTCAGATAGATACTGCTCATTATTCTAAGGAACATTCTATTTATTCCTACACTGTAGTGTTTTTAGTAGGAATGGGTGCTATATTTTGTCAAAAGCTTTTACAGCTTCTATTGATATAATTATATGATTTAATTTTTTTCCTTTTTCTTTTTAGTTTTTGCAAGGCAATGGGGTTAAGTGGCCTGCCCCAGGTCACACGGCTAGGTAATTAAGTGTCTGAGGCTGGATTTGAACTCAAGGACTCCTGACTCCGAGGCCGGTGCTCTATCCACCGTGCCACCTAGCCGGCCCAATCATATGATTTTGGATAGGTTTGTGATTGATATAAAGAATGGGGACTGTCTTGACCTATCTTTACATTCCTAGTGTCTGAGCGCCTGACACATTTGTTATTATTGTTATTGTATCATTTAGTTGTATTTCACACTTTGTGACGATGGAACTCTAGGCTTTTCAGTCCTCCACTATCTCCCAGAGACTGTTCAAGCTCATATTTGCTGCTTCCATGCCATTATCTGTCTCATCTTCTGCCGTTCTCTTCAACTTTTTCCTTCTATCTTCCCCAATATCGGGGTTTTTCCCCCAGTGATTTCTGACTTCTCATTATGTGTTCACAATACTCAAACTTCAACTTCATTAATTGACTTTCCAATGAAGAGTAGTCTGAATTAATTTCTTTAAATTTCTTTCTTTCTCTTTTCTTCCTTCCTTCCTCTTCCTTCCCTCCTCCATATGCATGTGTATTTTTTAAGGTACAAAATGTCCTTCCACCCTTCCTTCCCACCCACCTCCTCTCAGTGGCAAACAGTCAGGTTCTCATTGTACTTACATATTTTTTGATAAACAAAAAATATGTTTACAGATTAATCATTTTTGGTATGAGGAATTAGGATTAAGACACACAAGAGATACATAAGAGATAATTTTTATAAAGTGTTAATTAGATTCTGAAAGGTTGTGTTTTCTTTTTGTTTTTGTTTTGTTTTTCTTCCTCTGGATGGGGATAACATTGTCCATAGCCAGTCTAATATGGTTGTCCTAGCTCTCTGAACTGCTCAGAGGAGCTGCTTCCATCAAGGTTCATCATCTCACAATGTTGTGGTTAATGTGTACATTCTTCTCTTGGTAATTTCTTTAAATCTTTAGTGATTTGAGTCCTTCTTGTCCAAGGAGTTCTCAAAAACCTCCTGCACCACAACTTAAAAGTGATGCTTCTTTGGTGTTTAGCTTTCCTATTTATAGTCCAACTCACACAACCATACTTTACTACTGCAAAAATTATACTTTTGACTCTCTATGGATCTTTGTTCACAAGGTGAAGTCTCTAACCTTTAGTTTGCTGTCCGGATTTGCCATAGCATTCCTTCTAAAGAGCAAGCATTTTCTAATTTCATGACTATAGTCATACTTTTGAGTACAAGTTACTCATATCTTCAAGTCCAAGACTATAAAATCTGACAATGCTTACATTTCTCCCCCCTCTTTTTGTCAGGAAGTGATGGGATCAGTTGCCATGATCTTAGTTTTTTAATGGTAAGCTTCAAGCCAGTTTTTATACTCTCCTCTTTCACCGTAATCAAGAGACCTCTTAATTCGTCTTCATTTTCTACCATCAGAGAGGGATTATCTATATAGCTGAGACTGCTGATATTTCTCCCAGCAACCTAAATTCTAACTTTTGTTTTGTCTGGTCTGGCATTTTGTATGAGGTACTCTGCATATAAATTAAGGTGACAGACAATATATCACCTTGTCATACTCCTTTCCCAACTTTTGATTCGTCTGGTCTGGCATTTTGTATGATGTACTCTGCATATAAGTGAAGGTGATGATATGCCACCTTGACGAATTCTTTTCCTAATCTGTTGTTTCTTGTTTGATTCTAACTGTTGCTTCTTGACCCATATAGAGGTTCCTTGGGAAACAAGTAAGATGATCTGGTACTACCACGTCTTTGAGGACCTGTCACATTTTGTTGTGATCCATTCAGTCAAAGACTTTTATGTAGTCAATGAAGCAGATATAGATTGGTTTTTTTTTTTTCTGGAATTCCCTTGCTTCCTCTGTAATCCAGAGAATGTTAGCAATTTAGTCTCTAGTTCTTCTGTCTCTTCAAAAACCAGTCCAGTTCTGATAATTCTCTATTCACATGCTGCTGAAGCTTAGTTTGCAGAATCTTAAGCATAGCCTTGCTAGAATGCTAAATGAATACAGTTGTTTGGTAACCTGAACATTCTTTGGCATTGCCCTTCTCTAGGATTGAAACATAAATTGATCTTTTCCAACGTAGTGACCACTGCAGAGTGGTCCAAATTTGCTGGCAGAGGGAGTGCAGCACTTCAACAACATTATCTTTTAGGATTTTAAATAGCTCAGCTAGAATTCCATCACCTCTACGAGCCTTATTGTTAGTAATACTCCCTAAAGCCCACTTGACTTCATTCTCCAGAATGTCTGACTCTGGGTCAGTAGCAGCACCATTGTGGTTATCAGTGATGTCAAGAACGATCTGTGGGTCTTCTCTATATTTTTGCCATCTCTTCGACTTCTGTTAAGTCCCTATCATTTTTTTTATCATATCCATTTTCGAATGAATTATTTTCTTGATTTTTCTAATTTTCTTGAAGAGATCTCTTGTTTTTTCCGTCTATTGTTTTCTTCTATTTAAGAAAATCTTAGCTTTTCTCGCTGTTCTCTCAAATTAGTTACTTTTCCTTTCTCCTTTACTTTTTGCTTTCGTTCTTATCTCTTTGTAAAGGCCTATTGACATAGACTTGTCACCAAACATGGGATGTACCTTCTGACAAAGACTAAATGGGTACGTCTTACCAGCTATAGCACTGGGACTGAATGTTGCAAAGTCAAAAATCCCTAAGCTTGGCAGTAGCATTCTGCACAGGTGCTTTGTTGATATGGGAAATAGGAAATAAGTACATCTAAGAGATCAAGGTCTCCCACTCTATCCAGACCAACACCAGATGTCCTGTTTGCTATACTATCAGGCCACTGGGTTCAGACAGTTCTGGAAGAGGTAGTAAGAAGGATGTCTTTGCATAACATTCCCCTTCCCTTATTCAGCATAATGTGCACATCATACCATCATTCACTTGATGCCATGGTCTTCTTCGATCATGAAGGATAATAATCAATTCTTTGGGATAGTTTTTGTTGCTGTCTCCTATCTAGTATTGTGATGATTTCTGTCTGTAGTTCTTCAGGCACTTTATCTACCATTAATCTTTTAAATCTATTCAGCACTTTCCCTTCATATTTATAAGCTTTATTATTTAGGTCATGCCTGTATGATCTGATGGTTTTCCTTACTTCAATTTAAGTCTAAATTTTGTATTAAGAAACTCATGATCTGAGCCACTGTCAGCTTCGAGTCTTGTTTTAACTGACTGTATAAAGCTTCTTCAAATTTGGTTGTCAATTACATAATCATCCTGATTTCAATATTAATCATCTGGTTATGTTCATATATAGAGTCACTTTTGGGTTGTTGGGAAAAAAAAGTATTTGCCATGACTAGTTAAGTCATCTTGACAAAACTCTGTTAGTATCATCATTTTGTACTCTATGGCTATACTTGTGATTTCCTGTTTGAGCTTTCCAATACCTTGTTGATGAATGTGGCATCTTTTTGGGGGGTATTATTTCTTTTTTCTTTAATTTTTTTATTAAAGATTTTGTTTATTTTGAGTTTTACAATTTTCCCCCTAATCTTACTTCCCTCCCCTCACCCCCCCCCCCACAGAAGGCATTTTGCCAGTCTTTACATTGTTTCCATGGTATACATTGATCCAAATTGAGTGTGATGAGAGAGAAATCATATCCTTAAGGAAGAAACATAAAGTATAAGAGATAGCAAGATCAGACAATAAGATATCATTTTTTTCCTAAATTAAAGGTAATAGTCCTTGGTCTTTGTTCAAACTCCACAGTTCTTTCTCTGGATGCAGATGGTATTCTCCATTGCAGAGAGCCCCAAATTGTCCCTGACTGTTTCACTGATGGAATGAACGAGTCCATCAAGGTTGATCATTGCCCCCAAGTTGCTGTTAGGGTGTACAGTGTTTTTCTGGTTCTGCTCATCTCACTCAGCATCAGTTCATGCAAAGCCCTCCAGGCTTCCCTGAATTCCCTTCCCTCCTGGTTTCTAATAGAACAGTAGTGTTCCATGACGTACATATACCTCTCACTGTATCCAGACCAACACTATGAGGATTACTTCATTACTTCATTTCTGCAAAAGGAATCTTGCTTACAGTAGTAAATGTAATGAGCACCTAAATTAAATTTGCCTATTCCCATCCACTTAGGATCAAATCCACACTCAACTTATCTTGGTTCATAGATCTTACATTCCAGGTTCCTATGTAATATTGATCTTTGCAGCATCAAAATTTCCTTTTGTCATCAGAGACATCCACAGCTCAACTTCCCCTTGGTTTGGACCCAGTCACCTCATTCTTTCTGGAACTACTTGTGACTGTTTTCCGCTCTTCTCCAGTAACATGTTGGACACTTTCTGACTTGAGGGGTTCATCTTCTAAAGTCATATCTTTTATCATTTTAATACTTTCCGTGGGGTTTTCTTGGCAAAGATCCTAGAGTATCTTGCCATTTCCTTCTCCAGTGGATCATGTTTTATCTTAACTCACTGCTATGACCTGCCCATCTTGGGTAGTTTCATTGAGCTATGTAAGCCCTTCCCCCAGGATAAGGCAGTAGGTGCCTGATCCAGAGTTGGTGCTTTCTGAATTATTGACTCCTCTGGCCCCTGTCAGCTTAGCTCATGAGTATTCTACCATCTCATTGGCAATCTACTTTTACTAGTACATTCTACAGACATGTTCAGGTTTTATCCAAACTTTAAGTAATTATCACTTGACTGTCACACCCCTGCCCCATAAACAACCCCCTGTCACTGCTTCTCCAACTATATCATTTCCTTTCTTTTCAAACACCTGGAAAGAATTCTCTATATTAATCTCTACTTCCTTACCCTCTCAACTTCTTATAATTTGGTTTTGCCTCACATTCTCCTGAAATTACTCATTCCAAGGATATAAATGACTTTTTAAAGGAAGCAACCTATCCTTTCTTTCTCAGATGATATCATGGTCTATCTAGAGAGCCCTAAAGAGTCAGCTAAAGTTAATTGAAACTATTAGTAAATTTAGCAAAGTCGCAGGATATAAAATAAGTCCATATATACTTTTAGTATTTCTGTATATTACCAGTATTACTCAGCAGTAAGAGGATAAAGAAAAAAATCAATTGAAATAACTGCAGAATGTATGAAAGACTTAGGAGTTTACCTGTTAGAGACGCATCAGACCTATATGAATGCAGTTGCAAACACTTTATAAACATGAAGACTTAATAATTGGATCCATGTCAAAGAACACCAGTGATACCTCTCCCATGAATTTACTTTTTCAGTTACATTCCAATTAAACTACCAAAGGATTACTTTAAAGGGCTAGAAAAAAAAATGATAATGAAATTCAGGTGGAGGAACAAAAGATCTCGAATGGAAAGAGAAACAATGAAAAAATAAATGGGAAAGGGGTCTGGTAGAATCTGGTGTCAGTCTTTACTGTAACAGGAATCATCAGCACTATTTGGAACTTGTTAATCAATAGCTTTCAACAGGGAAACCAATGAGATACCCAAATTGCAAAACAACAGTTACCTGATGTTTCCTAGACTCAAACTGAATTTAGGACTCGCTTGATATTTGACAAAAACTGCTGGGAAAACTGGAAAGAGTCGGGCAGAAATCAGGTGATAGGCATCGGCGTCTTACACAGCATCCCCGGATAAATGTGAAGTGCAAATATGAAAGGCAGAAAAGATGAAGGGGATATTAATGGGGACGTAGAATAACAAAAAGAAAAAGATAAAAGGAAAGAGGACCATTGTGGCATCTTTAAGAAATGGAGCAGGCAGGCAGGAAAGGAGCATAGACGAGCATGACATCTTTGAAAGCTATAGGTTGAACTTAAATATCTAAAAAGAAGAGCAGTATGTACTTGATATGGATCTTCAGCTTCATGGAAAATCCTTTTTATCTATTCTATATATGTGAAAGTGCCCATTCTATTTGCTGTTACACTCATAATAACAATTATAATTATAATAATGATGAGATATAATAATGGCCTATTAACTACAAACCCATTGGCCATTTCTCTGTTTTCACAGTCAGCATCTTCAACTTTTTGATAATGTGTAGTGACTGCCTGCTCATTCCTTAGTCTCTTTTTCTGGGTTATATCTATCTCCTCAGTGTTCCATGGGGCTCTGTTCTGAGTTCTCTTCCTTCTTTAGGAGAACTCAATTGTGTTCTATAGGTCTGCAATTCGCAAATCTACATATCCAACTCTAGCTTCTCTCTTGAACTCCACAATATTTCACATTTTCGATAATGTTTTAAGGATTCCAAAACACTTTATATACATTGTTTTATTTTAGCCTTGTCAGGTAAGTGCTATTCTTAGTTCCACGTTAGAGATGGAGAAACTGAGTCTCAGAGAGGTTAAGTGATTTGTCCTTAATTACATGGATAGAATTTGAGATAGGCTTTGAACCTAGTTGGGCTTTTGTGACTCCAAGTTCAGTACTCTGTTTTATATTTGAGAGCTGGACTGAAAACCGATAAGATTTGGATTCAAGTTCTGCCTCTGACACATTATGTGACCTTGGACATGTCGTTTAATTTCTGAGACAAGTAAGGCTACGTAAATTGAAGATATAACCCGGCATTATACAGAGAAGACATAGAGTTTTATCATCTAAGAGTTTCTTATAGCTATAAAATCACAGGGTCATTCTTTTTCCTTAATATTTATAGGTGTATTGAGTTGTGTTAAGATTAGTTTGGGTTTCCAAATTAACAAAGAGAGAGAAAGTTGATAGTCCCCAGATAGAAGGTTTGTGCATTAAAAAAAAAAAATCATTGTTACCTGAGATCCTCTTAATTCAAGATTCTAAGATCTTGTAATGAAAAAGAGTAGGAGGGGATAGAAGGTACTATTTAATCTTGTTCAGACCTTAGCTTTGCCTTCATCTTTTCTTTGACTTCTCCTTCCTGATGTTAGATGCCCACCAGAGGGCAGAGATGGGAGGATCTCAATGACTGGGACACGCCCATCTCACCCTCTACCTCACCCTGACCTATTTTCATTCTTTCTTCCTTAACTAGGGTTTTCTTAGGGTAATCCATGGAGGCAAGTTTTAGCCCCCGGAAGTCATGGGAGGTAGCTAACCCCTCCTTTACCCTCACTTCTTAGGTTCCTGAGAGCTTACCACTTGATCCACCCCTTATAGTTAAGGCACTGAAGTCTTTCCTAAAGTGCAAAGGAAATCATTAAGTTAGCTTAATTGATTTATATGTTGGGTTAGGCAGTCACCTAGCAGGGCCCTGATGGAATAGAAGGGATGGAACTGGGAGATTTTTAAGATGAAATGAGTAGAGGGTAAGGAGGCAGCTAGGTGGGGCAATGAATAGAATATTGGCCTTGGAGTTAGGAAGACCTGAGCTCAAATTTAGCTTCAGACACTTGTATTAGAGGTGTGACCCTGGACAAGTCACTTAACCTCTTTTTGCCTTATCCTCTGGAGAAGATAATGACAAACCACTCCAGGATCTTTGTCAAGAAAACTCTATGCCCCAAATTGACCTGTTATGGTCTACGAAGGTTACAAATAAATGACGCAACAGCAGCAACAAATTAGAGAGTATGGTCTGAGACATTAAGTACTGTCTGAAGAGGTGAGAGACCCAAAAAAGGGAGAAGTCACCACATCATGGAGTAAAATGCCCTCAGGGGTCACTCAGTGCATATTGAAGAGGAAATGGAGGCCTAGAGAAATTGTTACTTTCCTGAGTCACACAGAACCATAAATTTAGAGCTGGGAGGGATCAAAGTGACCCTCTTGTTCAACTCTGTCATTTTACAGATGAGGAAAGTGAGCCCCCAAAGTAGGTGACTTAACTGGCCCAGCATCACATAGGTAGTAAGTGACAGAGGGAGAATTCCAAGGTTGCTCCTCACACTCCAAACCTAGCCTTCTTTCTACTGTCCCCCTTGATTTAGAGAAACTGAAGTCTTTGTTTTGTAGAGTTAGCAAAATATGACCCTAACTCTTGCTGGGGAGAAGAGGGGAGAAGAGAAAACTTCAGATGACTTGCATACGCGGTGGTGTCTCAATTTCCATTGACCCAGAACTGATGTATCAGTGATGATAAAGCAGCTGGCATGGAAATGTTGATGAACTGCTATGAATTGGGGCCTGGTTTGCACACTATGATTTGCATCTGTGGTTTGGGGTTATGCTTTGCCCCCATCACTCTGAAGGATTGAGGGTTGGTTAAAGCTAAGCAGTGGGACCTTTGATCATAAAACATTTGGTAAACCCAGTGACTGTATTTGACAGTGTCAAAGAGTAGGTCCCATGTTTACCTAAAATCTAATTGTTCCCTATACCTGGAATGCTCTTCCTCAGAGTCACTTCTTGGAACTCCTAGTTCCCTTCAAGGCTCAGTTCAAGTGCCATCTCCTACAAGAAACCTTCCTTGATTTTGCTAGGTAATAATTCATGCCTCACTCTCCTCAGTTTGTATTTATTTTGTATCTGTCGGGCATTTTACTAATCTGTGAATCGTATATCTTTCCAGTGGAATGCAAACTCTTTGAGGGCAAAGACAAAAGTGAGAGAGTCACCTCATGGGTACTTAATGCTTGTTTTTTTTTTTGTTTGTTTGTTTTCTTTTTGCAAAGTAGTAGAGTTAAGTGACTTGCCCAAGGTCACACAGCTAGGTAATTAAGTGAGATCAAATTTGAACTCAGGTCCTTCTGACTTGAGGGCCAGTGTTCTATCCCCTGTGCCACCTAGCTGCCCCCAGTACTTAATGCAATTGATTGGTAAGAGAATCCCTGCCCTCATGGAACTTATAGCCTAGTACAGCTTACTTCATTAAAAAAATTGTATCGATATCTTTTGTTTTTGCATAACCCTCATTTCCAAATATATTCTTCTCTTTTCCTCCCATAACAGAGAATAAAAAAGGTACAAAAAAGCTGTTCATCAAAATTAAACAGTGTATCCTGTCTGACAGTTTATACAGTATTTGATACCCAGTCTCCTCTCTCTGAAGAGATGGATTGTTGTTGTTCAGTTGTGCCCAACTCTTTGAGACGCCATTTGGGATTTTCTTGGCAAAGATAACAGGGTGGTTTACCATTTCCTTCTTTAACTCATTTTACAGATGAGGAAATTGAGGCAAAGAAGGTGAAGTAACTTCAGGGTCACACAGCTAGTAAGTATCTGAGGTCAGATTTGAACTCAGGAAGATGAGTTTTCCTTACTTTGGGCCTCGAACTCTATCCACTGCTGTGCCACCTAGCTGCCCAATACCTAGCACATAGTAAGAACATAATAAATACTTAGTGACTGATTGAATTACAGGAAATAGCAGAGAACCTGGCAGAATTTCTGGACTCTACTGGAGTAACTGTCTTATATCCAAATTATATGATTTCTTTCCCCAGATGTATTCCTTTCTTTATATATCTTAGTCATCTTGCTCTGCACCCTCCAGAGACCATGTGCTGGAGGACTTAACCCCCTCAATTATGGAGCTCCCACCCCTAAGGCCTGCATTGTCAAATTACTGAAGACTGGAATACAAACTTGCATGGCTAGAAGGTGCCCTCTATCTAGCTGTCCCCAGACAGGCTTTACCTTCCTTCTAGATTTCTGCTTCCTCCTTCAGGTACAGTGATCAGATACCTACGTGCCATAGTTACCAAACATGCCAGACAATGCTTCTAAACCCCATTCTGTACTCGGGTAACTTTTCAAACAAAAACATCCCTTCTGGGTCACTACTGCTCTCTATATACTGTCTCCTATTAGAACATAAACTCCTTGGGAGCAAGGTTCATCTTGGTTTTACAGTTGTATTCCCATAGTCCTTGACATGTAATAAGCCTTTAATACATTTAAAAAAAAATAAATCTTCTCCTTTTGAATAAAGGACTGAGGGCTGGGCCAGATACTTGGGTGTGGGGCATATCAGGGGAGTCTAAGCCTTGATCAATCAGTTTTTCTGGGCTACATGCCTTCCCTTCCCCTTTACAGTTAATGCAGTAGGATTCTTTTCATTTCTATCTGTTAGCTAATTAAAACATGTATTGAACACAAAGATACCTGTGTTCTGGGGGAAACTGGACACAAAACTGGAAACCAAAAAAAGGATTTATATACTTGGTCTTTAGGTTTCTACTGAGTTGCAGAAATTCCTACATTCAGACCATTGATGTATCTTGATAATGATGAAAATGGGGAAAACCCCCCTCAATTTTGTATCTATTTGATCTCATTATACTTGGGTTTTCTTATTTCTCATCTTTCAACGAAGAGGAGCTATTAGAGTTGGGAATTTGAAGCCTTCATTGGAGGAAGTGATTGGCTTCTTTTTTGTCTGTTTTTTGAAGTGCCTCATGCTATTGGGAGTAAGATTTTTTTAGGATCTCCTTGTAAAGCTGGACAGGACCTCAGTAGTCTACTCCTTTATTTTACAGATTGAATAATTTAGGTCCAGGAAGGCTAAGTGACTTGTCTAATGTTACAGAGTAAGCATCAGAGGCAGGATTTGAACCCTGGTCCTCAGTCTTCAGAGCCTATATTGTGATTCTTTCCATTCTGTCTCTCATTTTAAATGTTCATCTAGCCCAGGGGCTGAACTGTGTATCCCTGTGAGCAGGAGGTGCTCAGTAAACTGGTGACTGCTTTGAGCCTTCTCGCTGAACTTCACTGAACAATGTTGTGACAGTGCCTTCTATTGTGCTTAAGATTTTGCTAGGGCAGCTAGCTGGCACAATGGATAGAGCACTGGCCCTGAAGTCAGGAAGACCTGAGTTCAAATATGACCTCAGACACTTGACACTTAACTAGTTGTGTGGCCGTGGATAAGTCACTTAACTCTAATCATCTCGTATCCAGGACCATCTCTAGTCCTTGTGATCCATATCTTCAGAGAATAAAGTGAGACTGGTGACTTAGCCCAGCCCCTCCTCACTCCAATCCAATTCAATTGCTTGTTATGACATCACTTCCCTGATGTCATGGTCTTTTTCAAGAACAAAGGACAGACATCATCATCATCATCATCATCATCATCATCATCATGTCTTGGCTATGTATGACATAAGGAAAAGAAACCAGATTCTACTTCCTGAGTCACAGAGTGACTAAGCTACTTAAGTGCTGGAGGCATACCCTTGATGGATAGCATCTCAGAGTGCTGTCCACTGAGGGCCTGGTTTGGCTAAATTAGGGAGTGGGACTGGACGGTGTGTTTATATATGTGTGTATGTGTGTTTTGTATTCACGTTAGCTTTGCAGAGGCCAAATGTACATTTCTCAATGTTCTAGGCTGTCATAGTTCCTGATCACATAGAAATACTGTCTTCTCTTACGCTGTATCTGATTGGTCAGTATCTGCCCATGGCCATTCAAGAGGCATGGACGTAGTTGTTATAAAGGACATTGGGCCATGGTGCTCGTCTGGAGATCATTACTTTCCTGTGTCATTCTATTATCATTTGAGGAGCAGCTAAGAGAAGGGCAGCTACATTACACAGGAAAAAGGATGAGCTCTGGCCTACTAGATGAAAAGATGCTTATCTTGGAAACAGTGGTTTCTTATGCAAAGCAGGGGGCCCCCAAACGATTGTGCCCCACTGAGTACATTCAACATCAGGGATTGTAAATGAATAATCTATTTTGCATACTGACTGATGGGATCACCAAAAGGCCAGATGGTTCATTAATTAAAAAAATTTAAAAAAAAACACCACAAACCTCATGTGATCTGAATTAATGTAGTTTGTTTCCTTTTCCAGGTGGATAGAAAAGTAGGGTTTGGAGTCCAGAAAGGGTTCAAATTACATCTCTGACACTAACACTGTGACACTAGGCAAAGTCTCATATCTGAAGCTCACTTTTCTCACCTGTACCTACCTAATGGGGTTGTTGAAAAGAAGAGCTGAGAAAATTAGCTCCTCCAAAAGCATGTAAACTCTTTGAGGGCAGGGGTTGTTTGATTTTTGTTTTTGTATCTCCAGCATTTAGCTCAGGGCCTGGCACATTGATTGATGATATCTATATATCTATATATCTATATATCTATATATCTATATATCTATATATCATACCCTACAAATGTCACCTATTATTATTAATCTGCTATGCTTCTCAACTACTATCGACACTGTGCTATCTGCACAAATCAGTCAATTAAAGCACTAAAGGTAGAAATAGAAACAAGTGAGGCAATCTTTGATCTCATCTATGTTATATTCCTCTGGGAGAATGCAACCCAAAGAGAGGTGAGATGTGGCCCGGATAATTCGGAACAATGGTTAATCCATTTGCATTTCAAATAAAATATGCCTTTAAAATATGAAAATTCTCCAGCCTACATGCTACCCTACTTATGCTTGGTTTAATAAAACAATAATACTTCTGTGGATCTATGATCTCCCTTATATGGTCATTTCCTTCAGCAGCACAAGCTGCAGCCCATCCCCACCAATTTTCTTGTGTGACTCTTGTTCAGTTTTTGGTTGCCATGGGCAAAAAAATTCATTGCTTTTCAATGGTGAGATTCTCTGATTGTCAGTGATCATAAAGAGCACATCATTATAACTGGAGTAAATTAGAATTATTTGGCAGAGATATCAATAGAAGGGGAATAGTAGGGGAAGGGGAGAAGGAAGCTCCTGAAATGGAATTATTAGGACCTGACAGAAGAAAAAGAAGAGGTAGGAAGTGGCTGAAAATTGCAATAACTTGTAAAAGTTGGGAGTTGGAAAGGAAATTATGCAAATGAAGCTGAGTGAGCTCGCCTTGCTTGGGAAAGAAACAAATCATCTCTCAGGAGAACCTAGTGAGAGTAACAGGTGTGACCAAGAGGCATTTTGGAATAGGAACTACTGGGAAGATGTGTAGAAGATGGAGGATTTCACTTTCAGGAAGTATGGAAGGCAGGGAAAACCTTAGTCAACTGCAGAGTATATGTGTGATGGATGTCTTTCTGTCATGCCAACTAACTGCTTTGTATGCATAATGTCTAGGCTGGTCTACTCCCTAAATGGGAAGCTAAAGGATTGCAGAAAATCCCCTCTATTCTTCAGCTTAGCAGGAAGAATGCAACTGCCCCAAATGGGAGAAAATATTCCAAGTTAAAACAGAATAAAAAGGACTTCTAGAGTAAGGGAGTTGTGGCCTTGGTTAGGAGATTGGAGACAAGGAGAATGTGATATTGAAGAGAAGGAAAAGAAGGGCCAGGAAAGAAGGGGGGAAAGAATCAGGGATAAAGTTCTTGCTGTAGAATGGGGCACTGCACCCTCTGAGGAGGAAGCAATTGCTTTTGCTCCAAATATCCACAGCTGACATGAGGAGAGAGATTATTCAGGATGGATCAAAGGGAGAAAAAAATGAATTGTGATTGGCCTTTTTTGGCCCATTTTTACCTTAACAACTTAACAAACACCAAATAAAATGGACATATCCATAAACATTTTGAAACGGAAATGGCAGGATTGTACATAAAATAGTACTTTGCTATTATGTTGAACTTGGTTTTCTTTTTCTTTTTACAGTAACTGTCAGAGTAGTTGAGTTCTATAGTGACTTTCAAAGCTATCTTTCTTGTCAGTGATTACTTCTGGCTTGATTTCTGTCTCCCGATTATTTATTTGGGGAGAGATCTATTTCTAACTCCCCTCTTCTTCCTCCTCTCTCTTCCCCAAAAAAGAAAAACAGATCCCTTGTAATCACTTTGCATAGTTGAGCAAAAAAAATTCTCCCATGTTGACCATGTCCAAAAATATGTCTCCTTGTGCACCCTGAATCTGTTACCTCTCTGTCAGGAGGCACTGGGCCTTTGGAATTTTTGTTAGTAATTGAAGTTTTTGTGTCTTTCAAAGTTGTTTGTCTTTTTTACATAGTTGTAATTGAAATCATTCTCCTAATTTTGCTCACTTTGTACCAGTTCATATAAATGTCTGGAATTGCCCTTTTCGCTATTTCCTGTGGCACAGTGACATTCCATTGCATTCATGTACTCTATGTTGTTCCGTCATTCCCTATGGACTTCTCTCAGTTCTTTGCCATTCCAAAAAAGCTGTTATCAATATTTTTGTACCAGTGAATCTTTTTCCATTTTGTTTTATACCTTTGTCATATAGAGGCCTATACTAAAGATACATTAATATGACTGTTTTTCTGCAGTCTGTTCAACAGTTGTCAATTTGCTTTTTTGTCATCATTAACAATCTGGACAATATGAGGTAGAACCTCAGAGTTGCTTTATTTTATATTTCTCTAATTATTGGTGATTTGGAACATTTTTTCATATGGCTAGCAATAGCTTGTATTTCTCCTGTAGATAACTACCGGTTCATGTCCCTTGACTATTAATCCATTGGACAATAGTTCTTATTAATTTGAATTAACTGTTCATCTATTTTGGAAATAAGTGCTTTATTAGAGAAATTTGCTGCAAAGATTTTTCCTCTATTCCCTAGTTCACTCCTTATCTTGGCTGTAATTAATTTTGTTTGTACTAAGGCTTTTTGGTTTTATACAATAAAAATTGTTCATATTTTCATCTGTAATCATCTCTTTACTATATTTGGTCCAAAAGTCCTTTCCTACTCACAATTGCTAGATACATTTTTATTTGCTCTTCTATTTTATTTACAATATGACTTTTTATATCTAGGTCATATATCCCTTTGGAATTGATGCTGATATATAGAATGAAATGTTGGTTTCATATCTATTTCCTGCCAGACGGCTTTCCAGTCTTCTAAGCATTTTAAAACCATCTATCTAATTTAAAACAATAAGGATGCCTTTCTTAAAATACATGTAACTTGGTTGAATATATCTGTAAAAGATTCAGAAAGATTTAAAAAATCAAAAGATTTTTGATCTTTTCAAGGAGTTGGGCCAGAGGGAAGGGAATTATAATTGGTTTTCATCGAATACCTTTTTCACTGAACATGATCTGTTTGTTCTAATAGGTTTCATGAGATGAGGATGTTTCATAACTTTTGATAATTAAAAAACTGACAAAGAATTGGAACAGAAACCTTTATCAACTTTGCAATCATATGAAATTGTATTGTGCTTGTCTTTTCAAGTTGTGTCCAAATGTCTATTTTCTCTAGTATGGTTGAAACAACCTTTCCATGCCCTTTGTAGAACTATAGCCCAGAGGAAAACGGAATCCACTTCCTATGATATCTTCTTTGGTAGACTTGTTGTATAGCTTATATGAATAATTTTTTTTTCTGTATCACAGTTACTTACTATACTCCAATATTGAATATGGCATTTTTTTTAAGGTTTTTGCAAGGCAATGGAGTTAAGTGGCTTGCCCAAGGCCACACAGCTAGGTAATTATTAAGTGTCTGAGGCCGGATTTGAACCCAGGTACTCCTGACTCCAGGGCTGGTGCATTATCCACTATGCCACCCAGCCACCCCTCCACTACGCCACCTAGCCACCCCTTGACATTTATTTTTTAAAAGAAGTTTTACTGATATTTTCTGTTTCTTATATCACCACAATATTCCATATATCTTTCCCACTCCTAGAGAACCATCTCACAAAATAAATAATATTGTTTTGGAAAGGAAAAAAAAAGTCAGCACAACTAATCGACACATTGGAAAAATCTGAAAATGTGTGCAATGTGTAACACCTGTGGATCTCTCCTCTCCATGAACAGATGGGTGGGGGTGTTATCATATCTCTTCATTCTGACATCTGTTTAATCTTTATAATTTTGTTACATTTATTTTTTGATTTTGAGAGGTGTAACTCTTTCTATTTACATTGTATTTACATTGTATATATTGTTTGGCTTTGTTTATTTCATTCTCTCTATATCAGTTTATATAGATTTTTCCATGCTTTTCTGGATTAATCACATATATCTTATCTTACAGACCAATAATATCCTATTATATTCATGTACAACAATTTATTTAGCTGTTCTCTAATGGATGGGCATATCATTTGTTTCCAGTTTTTAGTTATCACAAAAATACTGCTATAAATAGTTTAGTGCATCTTGGGACTTTTTTTTTCAGTGACTTTTTGAGGATAGAAGCCCACTGGTGGAGTCTCTGGTTCAAAGGGTGTGTGGCCGTTTTAGTACTTTAATTATAGAGTTCACAGTTGCTTTCTGAAATGATTGTACCATTTTATAGTTCTACCAAGGATATATTAGAGGGCCTGTCTTTCCACAATTACTTCAACATTGACTGTTTCTATTTTTTTGGTTATTTCTGGCAATTTGTAAGTTTTAAGATGAAACTTTAGTAGGTTCATTCTGATTTGCATTTGCATTTCATTTATTTGGTGCACTTTTTTTGTGAATTCTTTGCAGAAAACTTGTGGTCATTTCCTCGGACTATATATATATATATATATATGTATATGTTTTTATTTTATATTTATATTTAATTATATTAAATATTTATATTTATATGTTTTTATGGCTATTAGTCATATATTTGTTATTTATCTTGAATGTTAAACCGTAATTAGAGGAATTTGATACAAAGATTTTTCCCTCATTTAACCACTTCCCTTCTTATCCTAGCTGCATTGATGTTGTATATGCAGAAGTTTTTGAGCTTCAAGTAATCAAAGTTATCTATTTTATCTTTTGTGATTGGTTTTATTACTTATTTGATTAAGAATTTATATTTTACCCATTGTTATGAAAGATATATGATCTGTTTTTCTTCTAATTTATTATTATTATTTGTGAGGCTTGAGTGGAGTTTATGTAGTATATATATATGTGTGTGTGTGTGTGTGTATATATATATATATATATATATATATATATATGTATGTATGTAAGCTTTTGTGGGATTAAGTGACTTAATCCAACGTCACACAGATAGCAAGTGTCTGAGGCTGAATTTGAACTCAGGTCCTCCTGATTCTAGGGCCAGTGCTCTATTCACTGAGCCCCCAGCAGTCCCTCTTCTAGTTTTTAAATATTATTATCTTTACTAGCCAGATCATATGTTCATTTAGAATGTACTGTGGAGTGTCACATAAAGTCTTGGTCGAAAACGAATTTCTAATGGACGACTTTGTAGTTTTCTTGGCAGTGTTTCTCATATAGGGAGTTTTTCCCCCAGGTAATTTTATCTTGTTCACTTTATCAAATGCTGAGTTATTTTTTTCTGAATCTCTCTTATCTGTTCAATTTCACTATTTCTCTATTCTTTTTTTTTTTAGGTTTTTGCAAGGCAAATGGGGTTAAGTGGCTTGGCCAAGGCCACACAGCTAGGTCATTATTAAGTGTCTGAGGCCGGATTTGAACCGAGGTACTCCTGACTCCAGGGCCGGTGCTCTATCCACTGCGCCACGTAGCCGCCCTTATTTCTCTATTCTTTAGTCAATACCTGATGGATTTGATGACTACTGATTTTATTTTTTTAGGCTTTTGCAAGGCAATGGGGTTAAGTGGCTTGCCCAAGGCCACACAGCTAGGTCATTATTAAGTGTCTGAGGCCGGATTTGAACTCAGGTACTCCTGACTCCAGGGTCGGTGCTCTATCCACTGCGCTACCTAAATGCCCTGATGACTACTGATTTATAAAACAGTTTGAAGTCTGGATGTACTATTCCTCCTTCATTCCTAATTTTTGTTCACCATTTTTCTTGATATTTTAGAATTTAGATCTTTTGTTTTTCCATATGAATTTTATTATTTGGTCAAGTTCTACAAACTATCCCCTTGCTCATTTGATTGTTATGCCATGTTAAAAGTGTAAGGCAGGGGCGACTAGGTGGCGCAGTGGATAGAGCACCGGTCCTGGAGTCAGGAGTACCTGAGTTCAAATCCGGCCTCAGACACTTAATAATGACCTAGCTGTGTGGCCTTGGGCAAGCCACTTAACCCCATCGCCTTAGGAAAAATTAAAACAAATATAAGGCAGCTAGGTAGCACAATGACTAGAGTACCAGACCTGGAGTCAGGAAGACTGATTTCAAAGCTGACTTCAGATACTTGCTAGCTTTGTGACTCTGGGTGACTTGCTTCACCTTGTTTGCCTTGGTTTGTCATCTGTAAAATGAATTGAAGAAAGAAATGGAAAATCACTCCAGTATCTTTGCCAAGAAAGCCTAATTCTTTAAAGTATCTGAGTTCTTTAACGTATCCCCTTATTATTATTGCTTCTTGAGTTTTGTTATTATTATGTAGAAGTGCTGTTGATTTTTGAAGATTTATTTTGTAGCCTAGATCTTTGTGGAAACTATTTTTGTCTCATTTAGAATCTTTTAATTTCCCAGGAATTTTCAAGGAAACCATCATATCATCTGCAAAAAAGGAAAGTTTTATCTCCTCTTTACCTAGGCTTATTCTTTTAACTTCTTTCTTTTGCCTTATTGCTATAACTAATACTTCAAGAATTAAATGAATTTATAGTAAGGACAGTGGGCATTGTTTTTATTAAGCTCGTATTTAATGGAAAAGGTTCTAGTTTACCTCCATTACATATGATACTTGCTTTTGATTTTAGACGGTTGCTTTTGCTTATCTTAAAAAATGGTGCTTCTATACCCGTAGTTTATACAATTTTTTTTTAACATAAAAGAGCATTAGAGTTTTGTCAGAATTTTTTTTCATCGACAGAAATGATCATGTGGTTTGAGATGTTTTGGTTTATAAGATGACTAATTATATTGATTAAAGCATCCATGTATCCCTGTATAAATTCCATTTGATCATAATGGATGATTTCTTGGATAAATGATTGCAGTCGGTTAGAATTTTGTTTAAAATTTCTGAGTCAATGTTCATTAGTGATATTGGGTTATACTTTTGAAAATAATTTATGAAATATTGAGTATTAATTATATTTGGAGTATAGAATTTAATTTATTTCTGATATTGGTTTGTTGATTTTGATTCCTTTCAGCATAATATACTTTGCTTGTTTATCCCTTTTTAGTTTTTGAATGTTTGTTTTTTTCTTTATTCTAATAGCTTGATGGCAACCCTTGCTTTTTTGATTCATTTGATACAGAGTAACTTTTTTCTACCCTCAGTTTTATTTTTTCGAATGTCTTTGTTTTTTGAATGTATTTCTTCTAAGCATAGATTGTAGAATTTTTTTCTTATCCAACCTGTCATTCATTTTCATTTTATTGAATTATTTAATCCATGTATGTGTGTGTGTATATATATATATATATATGTATATATTTTAGTTTTTGCAAGGCATTGGGATTAAGTGATTTGCCCAAGATCACACAGCTAGTTAATTGTTAAGTGTTTGATGCTGGATTTGAAAAATATTTTACCTTTTTTTTTTTTTTTTTGGTTTTTGCAAGGTAGTGGGGGATAAGTGACTTGCCCAAGGTCACACAGCTAGGTAATTATTATGTGTCTGAGGTCAAATTTGAACTCAGGTCCTCCTGACTCCAGGACTGGTGTTGTATCCATTGTGCCACCTAACCACCCTAATCTAGTCATATTTAAAGTTATGAATGTTAGGTTTATATTTCTCTCCATCTGTCTCTAAAATAGTTTGTCTTTCAAAGTTAAGATTTTTTCTCTCTTCTTCTATAAGGACAGTATTATATTCAATTTTTTCAAGATGACATCATTTCCAGTGGTTCTCTTTACCTTACCCTGAACATCCCCCTGTTCTCATTTATTACTCCTTTTCCTTTAGGATCTTATTTATTAGTTCCTTTTTCTATCTTGCTTTTATCTGGTTATATTTTTCTTCTTCCTCTTTTTTCCTTTTAGTTAGATAGATTCCACCTTCCTCTCCTCCCCTCTCCTTCAGCTAGTCCTGTTCAGTAGTTTTTAAAAATCTTTGTTTCACCTCTTTCCACAAAGGATTTATCTCATTCTCTGTTTCCTGTCATGGTTCTAGACCCTCATTCTCATATCTGTGATCCCTTATAATCATTGGATTTCTCTCTATATTCTTCATGTAATTAAAGCTCCTGCAGTATCCATTTTAGTTTTTTCCCTCTAGGTGCTTTCTGTCACTGTGTCTTATTCCCCTTTTCCATTGTGCCTCAATCTCAGAACAGTGACAGTTATGTTAGATGTCATGGTAGAGGCCCTGCGTCACTATTGATCTTTTCCCCTCTCTTGTTCCTACATTTACCTGGAAATCTCCCCACTATGTTCAGGCTCCCATTCCTTCAGATGCCATTTGTCCCCAGAAGTTCCAACTCTGGTACTGCCCCTAGGACAAGTAAGCTTTCCAAGGACCAAATCTTACAGGTCTCATTCCATGTCAGTTGCTTATCTTCTTCACCTACCATCTCTCTTCATTCTTAGGAACGTTAATCAGTGGGATCTTCTCCTATCTCCAAAGTAAGACCTACTCTCTTTCCCCCTCTTTTCAATCTACCTACCCTCCTCCCTGCTCACTGCTTTTCTTTTGAGATTGAAGAAGTCACCTTCCCCTCATTACAAACCCTAGATTCAATGTTCCTGTTCCCTGCCCTCCCTTATAGTCATCCCCCTATGATATAATGTAGTCACACAAAGGAGGCATTCATTTATAGTTAGGGTGCTGCCAGGTCCTGTCAGTAATGTTCCCTATCTGCCTCTTCACCATGACTTCTACAGATTTCAACCTTCATCCCTGTTTCTTCATGCATATTTAGAAAAAAGTCCCTTACTGGTCTTTCTGTGGTCATTATGTTGCATTTGCTGTTCTTGCCTACTGTTTTTATTCACCTCTGCATTTTTTTTTAAATTTAGACTGAGAAGCAAACAATCTGTCCAATTCTTGTTTTCCTTTTAAAAATGTTTTTTTTTTCATTATTGAACTTCCATCTTCTTTCTAGAATAGCCAAGCTCAAATTTGCAGAATAGATTACCTGTGCTCCCTGGCTCTTCAAATACATTATTATTCCATTCCTTCCTCCTTTTTCTAGTGACTGAGGAATTGTCCTGCATTATTTGAATGCCCTTTTCTTTGTATTTGAAGGTCTGATGACTTGCAGATTTTGTTTCTGAATTGAATTGTTAAATATAACTACTATGTGTCTAGGAGTTGGCATCCTGACCTTCCCCCCCCCCCCCAGGAGATGATCTCTGTATTGTTTCAATTGGAATTTCATGTTATATGTTCAATAGTTCTCTTTTATTGCATCTTACATTAAGGTTTTTTGTTCTGGCATGTTCTTCTGGGACATCTATAATCCTCATGTTGTCTGTATGCATCCTCACTTTGAGAGCAATACATTTTGCTTGCAAAGTGAAGATAATTTCTTCTTTAAGAAATTTACTTCTAGGGGCGGCTAGGTGGCGCAGTGTATAAAGCACAGGTCCTGGAGTCAGGAGTACCTGGGTTCGAATCCGGTCTCAGACACTTAATAATTACCTAGCTGTGTGGCCTTGGGCAAGCAAGCCACTTAACCCCATTTGCCTTTGCAAAAAAAAAAAAAAAAGAAAAAAAAATTACTTCTTTACTGAATTGGTAATGCTTCTTGGGTAGCCCTCAAGTTACAATTCACATAGAGAACTGGCCCAGTGAGTTATTGTAGTTGAGTTGTGTATTAGTTTAAAGTGTTTGAGAACAGTGTCATTTATCGATATTGAGTGTTGGAAGCAGTAGCTTCTGAGTGTGAAACCTTAGAGCCTCTTCCATATTTGGTGTGTGACAACCGTCGAGTATGCACCTTTGGAGCTGCTATCTCTGTGAGTGCATTTGGCAGTCTGGATCTGAATGATTAGTTTTGAGAGCAAGAGGATGGCCCTGGGGAAACCTGGGGTATGAGCCCTAGAGAAGTTTGTTTGAGTTTGATTGGATCTTGGAGGGTGAATGAAAGGCATGGATCGTGGGTTGTAGATAGAAAGAGAGAGTTGTGGGTAGAAGGTATTTGTATGTGATGTCATCATACTATTCCCCAATTACGTGTAGAAAGGAAGAGTCCTTAGGCGTGGACCCCATTAGTTACTTTGGTGAGTGTAAGTTAAAACAATTCAATGCAGACCCTCAGAGTAGATTCTTTGTTGAGTTTATGAAGACTGGATTCCAGGGCTAGGCCTGTGGTGCTAACACATAGTTTGGAGTCCTGAATCCAACTGCTTATCATGATAGAATATTCTTAGTTAGGATGAGAATGACATTTAACTGACTGCCCTGACCCAGGACCAAGAGAATCTTTGAGAATAGTATTTGAAGGTCTCTAACAGAATGATGATATCATGGAAGGCAGTATGATACGGTGGAAATAGTGATGGATTTACAGTAAGAAGACCTGAGTTCAAATTCTGGCTTGCCATTTACTCTCTTTGATGTCTTCAGCAAGTTCCTCCTCTCTGGGCCTCAGTTTTCTCATCTGTAGAATGAGAATATTGAACTAAATTATCACTAAGGTGTCTTCTCAACTAAATCTATGATCCCCTAGGTCTTAGTCTCTGTCCAGAACACCCTGTGGGGCTGCATCTCCGTTTGTTGTCTGGCTCCTTGATGAATGTGTTTCCCCATACTGAAAATTTACACACACTTAAGACTTCTCTCCAGGGAATTGAGTCTTTCTTTGACTGAGATTTCTGTTTTCCTGCATTTGAGCTCTGTTTTGAGATCTACTGTAAATCCAAGTCAGTATTTGAACAAGGGCCTCATTAGTGGGGCAGTAAGCATAAGGAAAGTTCTCCCCTTGCTGAGGAAATTTGTACCTTGTTAAGAAGGGACAGAAAGATATCTAGGGCACATTAAAAACATGCCATTTAATAGAGTCAATATGAAATCCAATGAATTTTTTTCTTTTTTTTTTTATGAAGCTCCATAAAGTAGAGATATATAATATGTTGACTTGACTTGAACCTAAAAATCAACTTCACAAATATGGGGTATGTGGCAGTAGGGTTAGATACCAGTTTATCTGAAGAAAAGCTTCTATTGTTATTTGAAAGCCTTATGTGATAGCCAAAAAATTAAGGCAATTTTAGGTGGCTTTGAGCAACCTAATGGCCTACATCTGGGATATTATGTCCGGTCCTACTAATTATATTTAAAGAAGAACCTTGAAAAGCACGAGAGCATTCAGAGGAAGGCAACCAAAATGATAAAGGCCCTAGAGACCATATTAGTTGAAGGAATTGAGGATTTTTTAATCTGGAGAAAAGAAACCCTGAAAGGTATTGGAGAAACTTTCATGCAGAAAAAAAGGTAATTTAGATAGAACTAGAAGCAAGTAATGCGTGGAAGAGGAAGGTTTAAGTTGGACATAAGAAAAAATTTCCTATTAGATAAATTATGCAAATGTGTCTACTTAGGGAGCTCTTCCGATAGAGACTAAAGGGTCACTTCTGGGGATGCTAGAGTAGGACTTTGAGGAGGAATCCTTGGTATAGCTATAATGGTTTATATTTTTCTTTTCCAGAATTATTTGTTCAAAACCCTTTGTCCTCTTATCCCTTGAGAGGAACCATGAAACATAAGGTAGATGAAATTAATGTAAAAGTAGAAGATGACCCTTTTTTAGTTTTTTTTTTTTTTTGCAAGGAAATGGGGTTAAGTGACTTGCTCAAGACCACACAGCTAGGTAGTTATTAGTGTCTGAGGTTGGATTTGAACTCAGGTCCTCCTGACTCCAGGGCCAGTGCTCTATTCACTGTACCACCTAGGTGCCCCCTAGATAACCCTTTTAAAAAGTCAAAGATGGATTTTTACATGAGATATTTGATGCAGCAATTTTATATAACTCCTTTTTATCCCTGTTGCATTGAATTTGTTAATGAAAAACTTTTAAATTTAATATATTGAAATAGTTTATTTCAATTTTTGTGTGATATCATGTATTTGTTGAAGGATTCTCTTTCTAAATCCCGAGAATGGATTATAATGTTTGAAAGCAGGAGAAAGTATACTATTTTCACTTTTTAAAATTTGCTTTTTTTCTTTCTAAAGGTTTCTCCCCCCTCACCTTTTTCTGATTTTTCTTTCTTAATGTGACTAATATGGAAATAGGTTTAACATGATTGCACATATGTAACCATAACCTCTATCAGATTACTTGCTGTCTTGGGGAGGGAAGGGAGGGAGGGAGAGAGAAAATTGTGAAACTCAAAATCTTACAAAAAAATGAATTTTGAAAACCATCTTTACATGTAAATGGAAAAAAAAGAAAAAGAAAAAAAAAAGAATTCTCTTTTTAGCCCCTGGATCTTTTTAGTACTGGTTCGCCATAGACATAAAAGTCAATCTCTCTGTAAACCTTGATTGGGCAGCTTCCCTGTGCTAGACACTATACTTAGTTCTGATGACATAAGAAAGGCATAGACAGTCTCCATTTGAATGGAGGAGACAGTAAGCAAACCACTATATTCAAACAATCCATTTATAGGCTTAAATAGTCAACCAAGGGAAGACACTAGAGCACTTCCCATAGAAGACAGTATTTTAGCTGGAACTTAAAGGAAGCTGAGGAAGCCAGGAGGTAGAGATGAGGGAAAAGGACACCTCCTTTCATTTTCAAAAGATATAATATTTTACATATAGTTAGGGTATCCCTTTGCATTCCATATTGTCATATAGTATGGAATGTTAGCCTGAAACTACTTTTTTGGGTCAAGAAATTTTTGAATTTTCCCAGGAGATGTTAAATAGAGAATTTGGGTCTAAGTCATGAATGTCTTTATATTTCTTGGTCCCTGGGTTGTTTAGTTTGATTCTGATTTTTGCTTATATGGTCAGGTCCACAGATCTATTTTTCTATTTTTCATTTTGATGATTACTCTTTTGTAATATTGTCTGAGATCTGAAAGTGTTATTCGCCTTTAATTCTTAATTCTTCCCTTGAGATTTGAGATCATTTTTTCTTCCAAATGAATTTTTTTTATTATTCCTTCTCACTCTATAGAGTAGTACAATATGGTAGGTTCACAAACGATCCTTTTTTCCTTGCTTAAGGCCCTGAACACTCTTTCTCCTACATTCTCTGGACCCAACCATTGCCCTCTTGGGTCTTGGAATGAGACAAACTTCCTGATGGCAAGCACCACATCTTGTGCATTCTTTGGAAAACAAAAGTGATCCAAGTGAGAGAAGAATTTGGGAAATATGTTTGTCAGTGTTTTCATACATGCCACCTTTGACATATGGAAATGATACTTCTTACTTGGAATTTATTAACCTCCATACTTTGAGTCATTACTGCCTGAAAACATCTGGTGCCTTCATACCATCATCCATCACATACTTTCAATCGCCTCTTCCCCAAAAGAACTATACCCTAAAATCACTTCTACAGGATCACAGAATACCAGAGCTTAGATGGGACCTTAGAGATCATCTTGCTTAATCCCCCTCACTGTACAGAGAGGGAAAATGAGATTCAGAATGGTGGGGCATCTTTTAACTAGTAAATGGTAGAATAGAGTACTGACCTGACCCAAATCTCTCAGGGCCTTCTCCCTCTACAATTACTATTTGTTCTGCTAAATTCATCATTTATTCATTTAATCAGTTGTGCCAATGGGGTTAGTGAGGCTTCTTTTCCCTCACAAACTTTAAATTCTTCTGGAGAAGAATTCTTTCCCCCAATGAATAATTCTCTCTTGGCATTTTTTTGGGTAGGGATTTTAGGTCCTATGGGTTAGGAATTTTGTGGAGGAAGAGGAAAGGTGAGGCAGGGGATTTTCCCTACCTCCTTGTCATATAACTTTGAGATCTCTCTACTTTGTGCATGTGTATGCACACGCATACACAGACTTACCCCCCCCCCCCCAATATGCTTCAGGGGTCCAATTATCTCCATACCCTCCCCCAGTGAGTTGATGAGTAAGAGACACTGGAATAATAATAAAAAGTAATAGCTTGAATTTATGTATTACTTTAAACTTTGCAAAGTGCTTTGTCATCATAATGGATTGGGTTAGTTTGGCTCATGGTATGACGTCCTAACTTATCACCTGTATGACTCTAGAATTTGAGAGCACGCTTTGGTACTCCAAATATCTAACAAGCATTCCGAACCTGAGCAATGATTATATTGGTACATAAAATAGAAAGATTAGAGTCTCAGTTGCCTGTTTATTATGTAAATGTAACCAGTTATGTGTGAGTGCTTTTCATGAAGCAACTTGCGCTTCTGTTTTTAAGCATGTGGGATGATTGATGGGAAAAAATCACTCTAATAACCTATTAGACATCATATTCACTGGGAGGTATTTTGGAAAATCACTGTTTTGGAATGAGATGCATTGTGAACTAGAACCAGACTAGAAGCTGGAAGGATTGACTAAGTTCCAGACTCGTTGGATCTCTTTGATCATGGGAATATGGAATCAGAGATGAAGAGCTAGAAGTCCAGGAGGCCTTCAAGCCCCTTGATGATATGGCTGAGTGAACTGGGAAAGTCTTTTGGTCTCCCTAGGCATTATTTCCCCATCTGTAGACTAGCCTCTTTTCTCTGGCCTTATAGAGGCTCATAGGGGATGGTGATATCTACAAGGTGCTTCTCTTTCCCCTGAAATGTGAATTAGGCTAATTTTCCCTAAAAGGTGACAAAGCTGTACCCAGCACCTTGTTGGCTCCAGCAACTTCCACGACAAAACATTCAGATGTATTGGTGTGACTTCCTGCTCAACTAAGGGCATAAGACCGCCACCTATAATATGAAGTCTAGGTTCTTTGGACTTGGCAAAGGTTCCAAAACTAAGGGGGGAGTCACTACATCCTGCCCTGCTGACCAAATGCATTTCCATAAGAAGAGAAGAGGCTTCATTTTCCGCAGCTAAATGTTATTATGTCCTTGTTGAATATCTTTTTCTGGGGGGTAACTAGGTGGGGCAGTGGATAGAGCACCGGCCCTGGAGTCAGGAGGGCTGAGTTCAAATCTGTCCTCAGACACTTAATAATGACCTAGTTGTGTGACCTTGAGTAAGTCACTTAACCCCATTGCCTTGAAAAAAAACAAAAAAAATAATAATGATGAATATCTTTTCTATACCTACTAAACATTTTGTTAACTTTTCAGTGGCCTATAAATACATCATTTCATCCTGACATTGAATCTGAGCTAACAGGGTTTTGACTTGAGTAAGGTCTACCCCCAATAGGGCCATTATAATATGATCTTAAATTCTGTGACATGTCTTTATAACATGAATGACTGGATGGTGGCAGTTCTCTGTTGGGAGGAATTCTCTTTTTCATCCATCTCTAATTTTTAAAAAAAATTCGACCTTTTGTTTTTATATTAGCTTAATTTCTAAATTTATACCTTATCTTTTCCCTTTCCCCTACTCAGAGAGCTGTCCCCTGTAACAAATAAAGAAAAAAAAGAACAAAGTGATCCAGCAAAATCAACCATCACATTAGCAGAGTGTGATAGTATATACAGTGGTCCACATCTACAGCTTTCTCCTTTTTGAAGAAAGAATGCAAGTACATTTTTTTCATCTCTTCTTTGGGGTCAAGTTTGGTTATAATAATTTCATAGTGCTCACTTGTTTGTTTTTCTTCCCATTGATCTTGTTGCAGTCATTGTGCATGTTTGTCTCGTTCTATTTACTTCACTTTGTGTCCATGCTTCTCTGAATTCTTCAAAATCATCGTTTCTTAATTGTGCCTTAATAGGACATTATGACCTTCATGTAATAGAGTTTGTAGATATCTCCCAATTTATGGGCTAACTCACTTTATAAAAATAGATTTTTATTGATAGCTTTTGTTTTTACATTGCCTGGATTTCCCCCTCTATCCCTCTCTTCTTCCCTGAAAGCGTTCTTTATCACAAAGAATTTGATGGGGTGGCTGGGTGGCGCAGTGGATGGAACACTGGCCCTGGAGTCAGGGGGACCTGAGTTCAAATCCAGACTCAGATACTTAACAATAATTACCTAGTTGTGTGACCTTGGGCATGTTACTTAACCCCATTGCCTTAAATAAATAAAAAATTAAAAAAAGAATTTGAGAGGAGAAAGAGAAACATTCTGTAAAACTGAACAATACATAAAACATCTGACATTTTGTGCAATATTCCACACATGTGATCCAGTTAATTTTTCTCTTATTTAGTTGAGACCAGATCTTCCCATTTCACTGATCCCATTACTGATTGGCCCTGAAGTTGCGACCCACTCTGATCAGACCTGCCCTTCAGTTTTTCATATTGTTGCTGGACTCAGTGAGAACTCAAGGGACCCACCTGTCTCAGCCTCCTCTTGTAACAAGGATTACAGATGTGCACCATCATGGCCAGTCCAATTAAATTTTAAGAGACTAAATATGTTGGGGTAGTTAGGTGGCACAGTGGAGGGACAGCTACGTGGCACAGTGGATAGAGCACCAGTCCTGGAGTCAGGAGGATCTGAGTTCAAATATGACCTCAGACACTTAATAATTGCCTAGCTATGTGCCCTTGGGCGAGTAACTTGATCCCATTGCCTTGTTAAAAAAAGAGAATATATCTTTTTTCCTAATGGAGTTCTAGATAAGATAGTGGAACAGGAAAGAAGACTTTTTCCACCCTCTCATATATATTTCAAAACTTTTTGAGTGAACAACACCGATCTAAACAGAAATGAGACTTCAGAAAGGTCTGTGATTTCCTTATGGTACCTTAGTAGGAGCAATGGAATCATTTCACATTTGTAAGGGCTCATAAACAGATATGAATTGCATAGTAACTGAGTCTGATGAGGGTACAGAAACAAATCCTATCCTGGGGCAGCTAGGTGGCACATAAGATGGAGCACTGACCTTGGAGTCAGGAGGATGGGAGTTAGAATCCAGTCTCAGACACTTGTCACTTAGTAGTCTGTGTGACCTTGGACAAGTCATTTAACTCTGCCTCATATCCAGGGCCCTCTTCAGTCATCCTGATTCATATCTGGCCACTGGACCCAGACGACTCTGGAGGAGAAAGTGAGCCTCCTCCCCCCACTCAAATCCAATTCATGTGCTTGTCATGGCATCCCCTCTCTGATGTCATGGTCTTCTTCCAGAATGAAGGACAAATATTATCAAATCCTATCGTTCATCGACAATTCGTTGAGTGTGTGACTTTATTTTCTTTCTCCATTTTTTTCTTACTTTTCCCCCCCTCATTTTAGTTTTCACTGATGTTAATAGCATCTTCAACACTTTCCTTACCTGACCTGACATTTGTGAAAGCTGATCTGCTTTTCTTCCTTTGGGACCTTGATCTTGGTACTTGCATTTGATAGCCTTGGACTTAGACCTACTGTGTTCCTTGCATTTGAGCATCATTCAGCTGGGAGCTCTTCTTAAAAATCTGTTTTAAAAAAGAAAACTCTCTTCTGGAACCTCTAGGTCTAGGCCTTAGTCATAGTAAGGAAGGGCAGTAAGGGATAAACTTGGAATTGAACTTTTGACTCTCTCTCCTTTGTATCTGGGACCCTAATTTACTTCCATCAGGCCTAATGCTTTGAGTTGTGGCTCTAGGAGTGGAATGAGTTTATATTGTCATACTCTTCTCGCCCATTCCTTCCCCCACTTGCCTAGTAAATGAAGGAAAGAACAATTAAAAATAAATTTCATTACTATTTTTATTTTTCCTTTCCCTACATTTTCCAGTGTTACATTCCCCTCAAGTGTCTATAAGATACTTCTTATTAATAAAGAATAAAGGAGAGGGAAAAAACCTTGTTCAATAAAACTAACCAACACATAAATTCTGAATCTATAGTGTTCTCCACCTATAGTTCTCTACCTCTTCAGAGAAGGGAGGGAAATACTTTCTTTGGCACTAAGCATAATCACAATTTCATAATATTCACTTTCAGTTGTGTTTCTTTCCATTTATGTTATAGTTGTTGTGAATTATACTCCGGGTTTTGCTAACTTCACTTTGCTTCCATTTACATGGATCTTTGATGCTTCTCTGTATTCATTATTTTCATCATTTTGTACGGCACAATATTATTACATTACGTTTATGTCCTATGACTTGTTTAGCTTACTTCAATCTATGGTCATCTACTTTGTTTCTAGTACTAGGAAAGAATGGCAAGAAGAAAGAACAAAGGAAATGAAAACCCCTGGCTTTTCTTGTTGTCTTTCTCCTCTAATTATATTAGTGTTACTAAGAGGGAAAATATGAAAAAAGATTCTTCCGAATTTGTGCACAAATAGAATCAATGTAACCAAAATTATAAGGAAAATAGAAAACTGATTTTTAATAGGTATATCTGATAAAGATTTTATTTCTTAGATAAAGAACTGAGTCAAATTTATAAAAATACAAGACATAAATGGTCAAAGGAGATGAACAGGTAGTTTGCAGAAAAAGAGAGTAAAGCTATCTATGATCATTTGAAAAACTGCTCTAAATCACTATAGATCAGAGAATGCAAGTTAAAACAACTCTTGATACTTGCATTTGATAGCCTTGTACACGCCTATGAGAGTGTTAATATGAAAGGAAAAAGGAAAATATTGGATTTGGAGGGAATGTTGAAGAAATGAGTCACTAATGGAAAAGTTGTGAACTTAATCATTCTGTAGAGCAATTTGGAGCTTTGCCCCCAAAGGACTGTAAAACCATGCATACCCTTTGATCTACCAATACCACTGCTAGGTCTATATCCCATAGACATCCAAAAAAAGGGGAAAAGACTTGTTTGTACAAAAAATATCTATAGTAGCTCTTCTTGTAATGACTAAGAATTGGACATCAAAGGGCTGCCCATTGGAGAATAAACAAACTGTTGTATATAATTATAATGAAATATTATTGTACTAAAAGAAAGGACAGGCAGTTTGACTTGAGAAAAACACAGAGACTTAGATGAACTGATGAATAGTGAGGTGAACAGAATACAGTAAAAGCTATATTGTTAGATAAGAAATTGTGAATTTGGCTATTCTCAGCAATATAATGATGCTAGAACATCCTAAAAGACTAATGATGATGCATACTACCTACCTCCAAAGAAAGAACTAATATTGACTGAATCCATGGTATTTTTCACTTTCTTTCATTTTTTCTTTGATTTGAGTCTTTTACAAATTGACTAAATGTTTTACTTAACTGAATATGTATAACCTATATGCTTACCATCTCAGGGAGGGGTGAGGGGAGGAAGGGAAGGAGGGATAGAAGTTGAAACTCAAAACTTTAAATAAAAATGCTAAAAAATTGGAAAAAATAATAGAGATAAAAAGATACTCCTCCCGCAACCAACTGATTTTATATGAGCATAAGTGTTTGTGTGGGAGATGGAGGATGTGGTTAGGCAGAAGTTAATGTTAAAGAACCGTATCACTTTTCAGTGGATGCCAAGCTCTATAATGAGTCAACAGTGGGACAAGGAAGCTCAGAAAGGCAATGTAATCTTAGGCCACAATAAAAGAAGAGTCATGGCGAGAAGAAAGGAGTTGATAGTCCCACTGAATTCTGTATTAGTTAGACTTCATTTGGAGTATTGTTCAATTCTGGACACTGCTTTTAAGGAAGTAAATTTATATACTGGACACTGTCTAATGGAGGGTGACCAGAAGGGTGAAGTGTTTTAAGATAAACTATATGAGGCTTGATTGAAAGAACGAGAGCTAGGGTCCTTTAGCTTGCAGAAGAGATGATTCAAAGGAGGACATGATCACTATCTCCATAAATTGTAACGTAACCAATGTACAAGATTGTAATGGACAAAAACGACTTAGATTTAATATGCTTTGTAGCAGAAGACAGAACCAGGAGAAAATGGGTGTATTATCATAGAGAAGAATTTAACAAACAAAACTGTAAAAAAATTGAATGAATTGCCTCCATAGATAGAAAGTTCTCTGTCCCTTGGAAATGTTGTATGGAAGATTCATGTTGAAGGCATAGTTAAATTAGATGCTTCTAAGTTCCTTTCTAGATATAAGATTTTATGATTCCATTTTCTTTTTCTTTTCATTCTAACCATTCTAATCACTGAATGGCTGTTGCCTCAGTCAAATTGAGGCCTATTCAAGACCTTACCTTAAAAAGGCTAAAGATCCCCACTGCATCCAGGGCCATCTCTAGTCATCCTGTTCAATATCTGGCCACTGGACACGGATGACTCCAGAGGAGAAAGTAAGGCTGCTAACTTTACACAACCCTCCCTCACTTAAATCAATTCACTTTGTAAGTCATGATATCACCTCCTTGACGTCATGGTCTTTTTTGAGGATGAAAAATATAAAATCAAAATGATTCCGTAACACCTTGCTACCTTGAACAATCTGTGCTTTCCTTCACTTATATAAATCGAACCCCTTCCACATCTTCTCATTGTATCTTATTTTCTTCTCTTCTGTCATACATTCTCAGCAGAGAATACATATACCAGAGTCCTATCTTATGTTCTTTTAGTATCATGAGGGTACCCATACGCCAGCTGGGATATCCACCTATTGTATTTCATTCTTGTTACATGATCAGCTCGCATCTTTTTGCTCAAATATGTTTTTTGGTTTTATTTATAATGACAACACCATTAGGGACATGATTCAGTTCAGGTCATTTGATACATTAAGAATATCAGTGGTTAAATTAATGTTTGTAGATGGTCTTGAAGGTACGTGATTCTTCTTTCTCTCTGTCCCCTTTCCATCACTTTATCACTATGTTTGCAAACATGAAATGGGGCTTTCACACATTGTAGACTGTTACAGGTTTTTGTTGGTTTCAGATGGCTCTGTGGTCAGAAAATTCATCACTTGGTGGTTAGATCTCACTATAATTAGGTTGACTGACCCTTAGGCATCTGCCATAGTTTATCTCTGTGTCCTTTTCAGCTTTTCAAACTGGTCAGAGTTTGTCCTTGATGACGTAGCCTTTGAAAGTTCTGGAGTCACTGCCATGCTATCAAGGAGGATCAGAAGAGGAGATCGATGGAGCATGATCTTATGAGAAAAATGGAGTCTGTTTCTGAAGGGAAGGTTGACACAACTACCCTTTGACATCTCTTCCTAAGTTCTGAGCAATTCGTTGAGTATTGTTAAGCAGGTAGCTAAGTAACAAGGACATTTCTAGAATTCTGAGAGCTTATACCACTCAGGATTATAACTTCTTCTAGGTTCTTGGAGAGGTACTGAAAGGTCCCTATCCTAATATCTCTCTCAAGCTAACCTGCCCAGGTGTCTAAAATTTCTCAGACTAATGTCATTACTTAAGGGGTTAAATCATTCCCTTATATGAGAAGGCAACTCATTTAATTTTATTCAACAAGCATATATTGTATCTACTATATCATGTTAAAAGAAGTAGAAGCTGGCCCCTGGCACACTGGTTATACCCTTTATGGAGGATTGATGGAGAGACAAGTATAAAAATGACACAGGTTGAGAAGGTTGAGATCTGTGCTGGTGGAGGGTACCTATGCCAGAGAGATTATCAATCCAGGTACAAGGGGTCATTATAAAGAAGAATAATACTTGGTCCCTGATCACTAGATGCTTCTGCTGGTGGAGGTGGGGGAGGAGAAGGAAAAGGAAATTAACCATGTACATGCAGCCTACCAAATTTAATGAACTTCCTTCCCATTAACTTCCAGTGCCCAACCCAGGCAGTAGCTTTCCTTGAGATATCTGTATCCTTTTTTTTCTTTTTTTAAAAAAAGATTTTATTTTGAGTTTTATATTTTTCCCTTAATCTTACTTCCCCCACCCCCACAGAAGGCAATTTGCCAGTCTTTACATTGCTTCCATGGTATACACTGATCCAAATTGAATGTGATGAGAGAGAAATCATATCCTTAAGGGAGAAACATAAAGTGTAAGAGATGGCAAGATCAGACAATAAGATATCAGGTTTTTTTCTAAATTAAAGGCAATAGTCCTTGGTCTCTGTTCAAACTCCACAGTTCTTTCTCTGGTGTATCCTTTTTTTCTTACATTAGCAACCTCAATTTATCTGTCCTCTTCAGAAGCAAACCCATTTCACTACTTAAAATGGGTAAACTTTTTCTCTCTGGAGCAAACAAAATGGGAATAGGACTATGTCTGTCTGTCTGTAGGGAGGTAGGAAGATTGGGAAGGGAGCATGGTTCCACTTTCCTGCCTTTTCCTCTAAAGTTTGCCCTTCTCTACAAACTGTGAAATAATGGAGGTTTGTATAGGAAACCCCCAACTCTCCTCCCCACGAAGGGAGCTCCATTGATGTTCCTTCTTGTTTCCCTTGGAAATCCAATATCTTAAGTGTACTGAATTCTAGTCCCTTTTCATCAAAACTTGCCCTCTGTAGAAGTACTGGTAAATTCATTCAGAATAGAAATTAAATCATAGAATCACAGATTTAGAGCTAGAAGTTATCTTAAAGGACTTTTAAGACCAGTCCTCTTTGATGAGGAGAAGTGACTTAGCCAAGAACACACACAGGTTCACAGATTTCAAACTGAAAGGGTTCTCGGAGACTATCTAGTGTCCCCCCACTACCCCCCATAGAGATGGAAATCTGAAGGCCAGAGAGGGAAAGGGTTCCGGATCACATGCTAAGTGTCAGAGGTATAATTTGTATTCAGGTCCTTTGATTGGAAATCCAGTACTCAGTTCTCTATACTCTGCGTTTCTCTTGGTTTGAAAAGTCTTAATGTATCTAGTATGAGTGTGTATATGGCACATAGTAAATGTTTAATAAATTCTTGTTGGTTTGGTTTAATGTATTATCCCTATCAGAGATTGACATTTTTATAGGGGAAAAAGTACTGCCCAAGAAATTATTTGCAGTTGAGGAATTTTACTAATCAATGACTGCCAAGAAGAGATATTTTTGGGTAGGGACATTTTGTTGGTGGCACTCAAAATCATGCCACAGAGGTGGTTACCTATAATATCTTTAAATAATGCCACCCTGGATAATCTTATCTTTGGGTGCTCAGATCCTATGCTTTTTTTTGTAAAATATTCCAACTCTCTGGTAAGTCAATGCCTTAACTGAAATAGCGAAACAGCTAAAGCAATAGTAGACCATCAGAAAAATAAGCTCTTATTGTCTTATTGGTGGATTAATCAGGGCATGCTTACTGGTAACCTCGGAAAGCTACAGCCTGTCTAGCATGTCCTGAATTTTTTTGATGATTTACTACCCTGACCCTACCCCACATTGGCAGAAAGAAAAGAAACAAACCTTGTAGCAAATATACAGTCATGCAAAACCAATTTTGACACTGGCCCTGTTCAAAAATTCATGCTTTACATATACACACACGTGTGCATGTTTTATATATATGAGTATGTACACATATACAACATACATACGCACATATGCACATGCATGTGCACACACAGACATACATGCACACATAAATATAGGTCTGTACACACACACACACACACACACACACACACACTCACATTTTAAAAAAAAATCCCTTTGTAGAGGCTTTAATATTGTCATCTCCATTCTCTTCTGGAGCCTTTTTAAAAACAAACCAAAACAAAAACCAAGTAATTAAACTTGAGCTTTCTCCTCAGCCCCATCCCCTCCTCTTCTAGTTAATTTTGGAGACTAAGAAAGAGAGCTGGAGATCTGTAAAAGATCTGCTTCTCTTTCCACCTGAATTGACTTTTTTAGTTCATTCCCTTTAATTGTAGGAAATTGTTGTGGGCTTGAAACCCTCACATATGTACCCTGGGTTAGATTCTGTGCAACAAATTGGATTATGATAATTACCACACAGATGTTTAGAAAACTCTTAATGCAAATCAGTGCAATTAAGCATGACTTAATATCCCATAATTCAGACACTGGAATGTCTTATTGTGATTCTACTATTTTAGAACAAAATGCTTTTAAAAAAGAAAAGAAAAGAAAAGGATTCTTTTCATGTTGAGGCCCACGTGCCCTGAAAAAGAAACTGTGTTATGTTAATTTGGACTTTCGCTTTTCAGAATTCCTATTAACTAATCAAATACTTCAATTTCTCTGCCCCCTTTTCTACTAAGAAACCCACTTGTTCAGTGAGCCAATCTTATGAATAATTCCACTTGAGTGCCTGTATTAGTAAAAAGGAGTTTGTACACACATGGTTATGTGTACACATGGTTGTCTTTTTTTACCAACAAAAATGGAGGAAAAGTCAGATCTATTTCTGCCATCATCAGAGCTTAGTTAGTGGTGGACTGGATCAAAACATCTGGGTTTCTGGGATCCAGAGATGACCCGGTCTGTAGTGACACATCAGGTGATTGGGAAGGTTGGAGCAGAAGTCATTAGAAGTATCACAGACTCACCAATCTAGGCATGACAGAGTTCTTAGTGGCCATTAGTCCATACCCAACATTTTACAGAAGAGCAAGGGCGGGGGGAAGAGGGGCACGGCTCACCCAGGGAGGTCACATGGTAATAGTAATCATTAGTGAAACAATTTGAGCCAAACTCCTCTGACTATAGAGTCCATGCTCTTTTATGCTGACCTCCTAAACACATAGTTAACATAGTTTATTTTATTTTTACCACAGTAATTTTGATCTGAATGTTTGGAATCTCTGAACAATATATGAATTGTATTCTAGCAATATTTTGTCTAGCCATGTGCTAGGTATGACGTTGGTTCACAGCTGAGGTGTTAGTCAATGAGGTTCCTGCCAGCTCTCTGATCCTTGGTGTTTCCTTGGGCGAGTGACATCTCCTCTCCTGGTCTCAATTTCTCCCCCCTGTAAAAGGAGGGGATTGAACTAGATGGCTACTGTGGTTTTTTCCCAGTTCAACTGGAGTGTAGAGTACTTAGAGAGGATCAAAGAATGAGAAGAATGCGTCGAAGAGGGACACAACAGAATTGTGCTTTTGAAGATTCACAACTTGTCAACCTTTAATCTAGGGACACTAATCTCTGAGTACATTTCAGTATTGTACACTCTGTGTTTGGTTTACTACATAACCCTGGAAAAGGGAACACTTCTTAACCAGGCTATTGACATGAAGGCAGAATTCTTAAATGGGACCTGGGAAAGAACATGAAAGGAATTAATGGAGCAGGTGACCTGGTGATACAAAAGTCTCAGAATCCTGGAGTTTGGAAGGGACCTTAAGTCTGATCTCTAAATTCTGCCCTCTATCAATAAATACAGAAAGACAGTCTAGGAATACTACAGAAAGGGTCACCAAGAAGTGGGTAGACTGGAGTTTCCCAGTAGAGAACTTGGAGCATTATTTCACCTTTGTGATCTCTCAGTTTGTCCAGCCCCAAATTATAGATACCCTGAGGTTAGTGGAAGAATAGAGATTCTTGTTCCTTTGTTGACATACTCTGTGACCAGATAGACTTTCCATGACTCTTATCTTCATATTCTATTGAGTAAGCATCCTCTAATATCAGCTAAGGGTTCCTCCTTTTTTTCTTTCCCTCCCTCCTCCCTCTATCTCCATTTGGCTCTTGTCTCTTTCCCCCCTCTCTAGTTCTAAAAATTTTTTAATTTTTAATTTTTTGTTGATTTTTTGTTTTTATATAACTTTCATTTATGAATGTATTTCTCCTTTAGCCCTATTAGCAAGCTATCATTGAAACAAGGAATATGAAAGAAAGAGGACGAGGAAAACATTTTATTGTATTTATAAATTAAATAATATTATGTTTTTCCCAATTATAATTTTTCACATTCATTTTTAAAAATCTGGAGTTGCAAATTCTCTCCTTCCCTTCCTTCTCCCACCCTTGATGGTAAGTAATTTGAAGCAGGTTATACATGTGCAGGCATGTAAAACATATGGGAAAGCACTGTAGCAAAGTAGACAACAGTGACTACTTCCATTTTCTCATCTCTTCTTTTGGAGCAAGTTTGTTCATTATATAATGATTAGTATTTTTTTTTAAAATCATAGAATTATAGATTTGGAGCTGGAAGGAACTTTAGAAGCCATTGAGTCCCACCTCTTTGTGTTACCGAGACCCACAAATATGATAGTACAAGTGGTATTGAAAACAGTGGATGATTTTCTTTCGTTTGTAGCTTCACAGGGCTTGTTTTGTGTTAAATGATTTCAAAATTTCTCGGAACTCTTTAAACCTGAATGTGTACAGAGTTTGGATGTGAAATATGATATAGGAGAATGCCTGCAGCTAGGACTTTGTCACTCTCATCTCAACTTCAGTTTTCACATATATAAAACAAGTTAAAAGTGTATATACTGTCTACCTGGACAGAATTGTGAAGATAAAAATCAAATATATATGTACACATGCTTTGAGATATGAAGAGGGGGTTAATTTTACAAGACGTTTAGCATTCACTTCATGGACTCATGAATCCAGAACTAGAAGGGCCCTTAGAGATCATGTAGTCCAACCTACTCATTTTACAGATGGAGAAACTAAAGTCCAAGGAAGTTAAGTGACAAGTGACTTGCTCAAGGTCACAAGATTAGTTTAGGAAAGGAGATAAGAAAATAATCTTCTCTCCCTTCTTTGCAGAAGTGGGAGATGATGGATAAGAAATATTGCATATACTGTCTCACTTGGATGATATGTTGGTTAATTTTGCCATGTTCCTTTTTTCTTTTAAATTCTTCATTACAAGGGATAGCTCTCAATAAGGGAGAAATGAAGGATAGATTTAGAAATGAAGGTGACATAAAAATAATCAAAATTAAAAATTAAAAAAGACAAAAGATTTTCAATAAGACATTGATGTTATTTTAAATGTCGATCTAAGACTGATTTCTTCCTTACTTTTTTTACACTTTTGGCAAACCCACAAATAGTTAAAAAAAAACCCAGGCTCAATCCCAACCAGTTTGCATAGCAGGGAAAAATTAAATAGTGGCTTGGACTGAGTGTGTCTTGTTTGTATTTCTTCCATAGCTGAATGATTGTTATCTAATTCTAAGTGTACACTGGTCTCTCTCATAGAGTGGAAAATGAAGGGACAGAAAGAAAACTTCTCCATCTTCCAGGTTGTTAGTGGGGTAATGAAATATTCCTAAAGGAAAAAAGAAGGGAAGCTTCAGTGGGGAACAGAGAAGGTCTGAGCTGAGGAGGACAGATGAGTTTTATATAGAGGAAGAAGAGAAGGACAAAGAGAGTTGTATTCTCAGAGCTAAAATGGATCTGAGACTCTTGCTGAAGACGTAGCTATTATCAGTAGGTAGCCATGTGAAAAAAATGCTCTAAATCACAAATAACTGGAAGAAAAGAATGAAAACAGCTCTGAGAAACCAACTCACACCTATTGTAACACCTACATTTTTTTAAAAAAATGAACATGATATATGCTGGAGGGGATGTGAGTATAGTATTGCACTGTTGGTGGAACTGTGACCTAGTCTAGCCATTCTGCAGAGAGCTTTGGAACTATAGCCTAAAAGGCTATTCAGCTGTACATGCCCATTCACCTAGTCATATACTACTTGGGCCTATGCCCTAAAGAAATCAAGAAAGAGGAAAAAGGTCTACATTGCAAAAAAATATTTATAGCAGCTCGTTTTGAAGTGGCAGATTTGGAAACTGATGGAGTATCCATCATTTTGAGAATTCCTGAACAAGTTATGGCATATGAATGTGAAGGAATGCTATCATGCTGTAAGAAATGATGAAGGGAATGGTTTCAGGAAAAAACCTGGAAAGAGCTTTGTGAACTGCTAAGAAGTGAAATGAGGAAAACTAGGAGAACAGTCTACAATAATAATTGCAATATTGTTAAGATAATCAACTTTGAAAGACTCAGTAACTGATCAACACGACCACTCACAGTCCCAAAGACCTCTTGTTGAAATGTGCAATCTACCCCCTAAAGACCTGATGGACTTAGTACTGGATGAAACAGATTTTCTCTTCTTTCTTTCTTCCTTCTTTGACATAGCTAATGCAAGAATTTGTTTTATGTAACTATACATATTTGTGTTGTGCTTTGTTATTCATGCTTTCTCAAGGGAAGGAAGAAGGAAAAAAATTCATATGTGAAAATAAAATATGGGGTGGCTAGGTGGCGTAGTGGATAAAGCACCGGCCTTGGAGTCAGGAGTACCTGGGTTCAAATCCGGTCTCAGACACTTAATGGTTACCCAGCTGTGTGGCCTTGGGCAAGCCACTTAACCCCATTTGCCTCGCAAAAAAACCTAAAAAAAAAAAGAAAAGAAAATACAATTGTCCATTAAAAGAAAAGAGAAGTGAGCTGGATGCTTGGAGGAAGAAACAGCTATCCAGGTATAATGACCTAGTAGAGCTATAGAAGCTATAAAGTGAGAGATCATCTGGTAAAGGGCAGAGGGAGAATTATAGAGTAGCAGTGGCTGCCCTGGGGTATTTGGGCAGCTATTGGTTGACCTTATCGTTACAGTGAAGACATCAGAGAAAATAGAGTTTGTTACAAAGAGGCAAATTTAGGTTTGATATCAGGAAAAAACTTAATAATTAGAGCTACTCAAGAGCTGAATGGTCTGTCTCTAGAGATCTTCGAAAACTTCAAGCAGAGATTAGATGACTATTTCTTGGGCATGATGTAAGGTTTTTTTTTCAAACATGATTTGGACTAGGTGATTGTTGAGGTCCCTTCTAACTCTCAGATTCTGTTTTTTTTTTTCATGAAGTTAACTTTTGTGAATTGTATTATTATTCAAAGCTATCTGTTGGGCCTTTTCAAATAAGAAATCTGTCAATGTCACAATTAATGTGAAAGTCGAGATCCCTGTAATGATCCCAAGACCTTCCCATACCTCAGGTGAGTTTCTCCTCAGTCATTCTTTTCCTTTCTTCCCTGATCTTTAAAAAAAATTAATTTAATTAAAAACATTTCATCTCCCTCTTACCTTCCCCCCCCACCATGGGGAAAAAAGAAAAAAGAATACCTTTGTGATGAACATGCATAGTTAATCAAATCAAATTCTCCTAGTGACCAAGCCCAAAAGGGAAAAAAAAGACTTATACGTACAAAGATATTTATTGCAGTTCTTTTTTTGTGTGGTGAAAAAAACTGGAAACTAATGGAGAAACTCACCAATTAGGGAAGAGCTGAACAAATTATGGTATGTAAGTGTTATCGAATACTATTTTACTATAAGAAATGATGAAAGGAATGGTTACAGAGAAACCTGTGGAGATTGTATGATTTGATGTACAATGTCTGGCACATAATAGGCACAATAAATTCTTAATGACTTGATGCAGAATAAAGTTGACAGAGCTAATAGAACACTTTTTACAATATCAACGTTGTAAATAACAGTTTGGAAAGAACACTGATCACTGAACTCACCAAACCCATCTCCTGCTGAAAAGGTGATAGACTCGGGTTGCAAAATGAAACATGTTTTTTGGAGACAACACGTACCCAGATAAGTATGTATGAAATATATATGCAAAATAAATACAAAAGCTGGGGCCTCATGGAGGAGGTAAGTGATATTTAAACTGAGCTTCTAAACTAGCCTGGATTCTAAGAGGCAGAGGGGAAGAGAGAGGTCATTCCAGGCATGGAATGTGCAAAAACAGGAAGACAAAACATGAGGAAAAACAAGAAAGCCAATTTGATTAGATCATGGAATTTGTAAAGAAAAAGGAATAGTGTATACTAAGGCTTGCATCGAGTTAAGTTGTGAAGGACTTTGCATGCCAAGCAGAGGAGTCTGTATTAGATCCTAAGGAATCACTGAAGTTTAATGAGTAGGGGAATGAAATCATCAGACTTGTGCTTTATGATTTTCACTTTGGCAATTGTTTGGAGGATGGAGCACTGACCTTGGAGTCAGGAGACTAGGAGTTCAGCTCTGACCTCAGACACTTGACACTTACTAGCCGTGTGACCCTGGACAAGTCAACTTAACGCTGATTGCCTCTCATCCGGGACCATCTCTAGTCATTCTGTTTCATTTCTGACCACTAGATCCAGATGGCTCTGGAGGTGAAGGTGAGGTTGGTGACTTAGCACAGCCTCCTCTAACTCAAATCCAATTTATGTGCTTGTCAAGACATCACTTCCCTGATGTCATGGTCTTCTTTGAGAATGAAAGACAACTATCATCATCATCATCATCATCATCATCATCAGTAAGCATTTACTAATGCCTACTCTAGGTCAGATACAGTGCTAAATTTGGGGATTCAAAGAAAGACAAAAGGCAGTTTCGAATCCCAAGGGATTCACAATCTAACAAGGGAGAGAATATGTAAATAATTATAAACAAAATATTGCTAAAATATGTAAACAAATGTAAGCAAACAAACTACTTGCATGATCAGTTGGAAATAGTCCGCAGAGAAAAGGCACTAGAATGGAGGAACATCAAGAAAGGCTTTTTGTGAAACATGGGACTTTAACTGGGACTTGAAGGAAGACAGGAGGTGGAGATGAGGAGGGAGAACTTTCTTGGGATGGAGGGCAGTCAATGAAAAGGTACTGAAATTGAAGATGTAAGAATAGCTTTGTGGGAGGTGATGGGGACCTACCATGCAGGTCATGTGCCCCAGCCTATCACAGCCTCCTGTAACAGAGTCAATACCTTGATTTTTACTTCTGTATTCTATACTTGTAATAATAGTGAATTAATTAAGGATGAAAGGTTGAAGAGCTATCTTTAAAAGATTTTATTTATTTTGAGTTTTACAATTTTCCCCCTAACCTTACTTCCCTCCTCTCACCCCCCACAGATGGCAATTTGCCAGTCTTTAGATTGTTTCCATTGTACATATTGATCTAAACTGAGTGTGATGAGAGAGAAATCATATCCTTAAGGAAGAAACATAAAGTATAAGAGATAGCAGGATCAGACAATAAAAGATCAGTTTTTTCTAAATTAAAGATAATAGTCCTTGGTCTTTGTTCAAACTCCACAGTTCTTTCTCTGGATACAGATGGCACTCTCCATTGCAGACAGCCCCAAATTGTCCCTGATTGTTGCACTGATGGAATGAGCAAGTCCATCAAGGTTGAGCCTCACCCCCATGTTGCTGTTAGGGTGTACAATGTTTTTCTGGTTCTGCTCATCTCACTCAGCATCAGTTCATGCAAATCCCTCCAGGCTTCCCTGAATTTCCATCCCTCCTGATTTCTAATAGAACAATAGTGTTCCATGACATACATATACCACAGTTTGCTAAGCCATTTCCCAATTGAAGGACATTGACTTGATTTCCAATTCTTTGCCACCACAAACAGGGCCGCTATGAATATTTTTGTACAGGTGATTTTTTAACCCTTTTTCATCTTCTCATCAGGGTATAGACCCAGTAGTGGTATTGCTGGATCAAAGGGTATGTACACTTTTGTTGTCCTTTGGGCGTAGCTCCAAATTTCTCTCCAGAAAGGTTGGATGAGTTCACAGCTCCACCAACAATGTAATAGTGTCCCAGATTTCCCACATCCCTTCCAACAATTATCATTATCCTTTATGGTCATATTGGCCAGTCTGGAAGGTGTGAGATGGTACCTCAGAGAGGCTTTAATTTGCATTTAAGAGCTATTTTTTTAGATGATTAAAATGCCCTTGTACAAATTTGTTTAATAAGAATACTCTTTATCTTTTGGAAAACAAGTATATTTGTGTGGCCTTAATGTAATTTATGAACTACAATTGCTTTGCTTTCTTTCATTTGCTATAATTTTTTAAATTAAATTTTATTTTAAAAATTGTCAAGTGTTTTTCTTTCCATCTCCCCTCTCCCATAAAGAAATAGAAAAAAAGAAAAGAAAAACATGACCAGTCCCTATAACAAGGATGCATATTGAAGCAAAACGAAGTCTCACATTGGCTTTGTCAAAAATCGAGTCTCATTCTGTATCTTGAGTCCATCACTTCCTTACTGGTTTTCCATAATCGTGGTTGATTGAGATAATTAAGGCAGCTAGGTACTGCTGCAGTAGAGAAGAGTGCTGGGACTAGAGTCAGGAAGACTCAACTTCTTGAATCCAAATCCAGCCTTAGACACTGTTTTTGTGACCCTGGGTAAATCACTCAATCCTGTTTGCCTCAATTTCCTCAACTGTACAGTGAGCTAGAGAAATCATAGAAAATCACTCTAGTATCTTTGTCCAGAGCATGTCAAATGGGGTCACCAAGAATTAAGCATGTCTGAAACTACTGAACAGCAATAAATTGGGATGATGGTGATTATTTTTTAAAAAATATATTATTCTCCCCCCCTCAATTACATGTAAAAACTGTCTTTAACATTTTTTAAAGTTTTGAGTTCCAAATTCTATCTCTCTCTCTCCCCTTCCTGAGATAATAAAACAACCTGATATAGGTTATACATGAGAAATCATGTAAAACATTTACATATTAGTCATTCTGAGCAAAAAGACTCAAGAAAGAAAGAGAAAAATAGTATGGTTTACTCTGCATTCAGACAACATCAGTACTTTCTCTGAAGGTGACTAGCATTTTTCATCTTGAGTTCTCTGAGATTTTCTTATTGCTGAGAATAACTAAGTCATTCACACTTCTTCATTAAATAATATTGCTCTTATAATGTGTTTTGCTCATTTCACTTTGTATCACTTCATGTAAATCTTTCCAGATTATTTTTTAACAACTATATTTATCATAGCTTAAAACATATGCATTATTTATAAAGGCTAAAATTTATTTTTATATTGGCAAAACCCCCACATTTTTCTGGATGTGTTTGTATGTGATACATTAAGCCTTTATTAGCTAAACACCTTTATTGTCCATGTCTTTATGAACAGACATGAACATAAATGGAATCCAAGATAGATAACTTGGAATGGAGGGGGGGGGAGGAGGGGATTCCTGGAATGAGGTGGCCAGAAGTTCTAATGGTGTCATAGGCTTGCTGAGGACCTGAACTGAGAGTGGTTTCTCAGGTTTCCTGTTTGCTTTACCCTCCATAGAGCTGTCAAAAGAATCTTCCTAAACTGTGGGTCTACAGCACATCTCTTCTTTGCTTAAGAAACTTCAGTAAATCTCCTCCATCTTTAGAATAAAGTACAAGATCCTTTGACACTGAAAATTTTATACAACCTGACTCTAACCTGCTTTTCTTTTCTTTTGAAATTAAATTTTTTTATATTGAATGTAAATTGATTTTATTTTCTTCCCACCTCCTACCATTGAGAAAAGAAAATCAAATCCCTTGTAACAACTACTGCAGTCTGCTTTTCCATGCATCCACATGAGATAATTCTACCATGTTCCCTATCATGTATTCTCCTGTTTAGCCAAACTGACCTTAGTGTTCCCTGTTCACACATTCCATCTTTGGCCTTCTTGCCTCTACAGAAGTAGCCTCTTGGAATCCTGAGCCTTCACTGGGCCTCAGCTCATTGTCACCTTTACCTGAAACCTTTGCTGATCCCCATCGTTACTGTCCTCCATATCACCTTGTCCAGAATCAGCACCTAATATATTTATTGAATGGAATTGAATGCCTGACAGTTGTTCTGGTCACTGATAGAGAGGACAGGCTTACATCTTGAACATCTCTAGCTGATGCCCTATAATCATGATATCACATAGCGTCACTTAATCTCATAGGACAACATTATGCATGGGATATTATCAGAACGACACTTCACAATACTAGAGTTGGTGATACCATATTCATGTTATTATTAGAAAGTGACTTTGTCTATGACTATATTAATTAGGACCATGCCTCTCTATCTCTTACTTTCAACAGAAGCAACTACTTGAGGTCATGTCTTTTCCTTTCTCACTGGTTTCATGAGGATAAAGATAAGTGCCGGTAGAGTTGCACTGGAGAGGTCCAATGGATATTTCAGTAATTCCCTAAATATTTCAAAACAAACATAAGCCAACCTCACTGTGGGATAGATGTATTTATCAAAAAGTTGAAAATCTTTGAAACTTGGGCAGAATAATTTCTATTTTGTTATATATTTGTTGTGTATTAGGGATTTATTTACAAGAGCCCTGTAATGGTTTTGTATTTATATACCCTGGTAGAGTATAAATTATCTGAGGGCAGTGGCTATTTTACTTTTCTTTTTGTATCCCCAGCTCAAGCATGATACCCACCACATAGTGGGTGGAACAAGCATTTGTTGATTGATTGATGGACCCTTTTGTAATGCAAATAATCACAATATATTTGCGTTTCTTAAATTTAGAATTGTATGCATTAGAGTTTTTAAAAGTATGTTCTAATCTATCCTATATTTTTCCAGAAAACCTTTATCACAAAAGTGATTTTCAATGTATATAAATATTTTTTAGGGGTTAGGGAATGGGAATGTGGATTTTGGTATATTTTGGAGCTGAAAGGTACACTAAAAATCATCAAGTACAAACCCCTCATTTTTAGAGATGAAAAAAATGAGACCTAGAGAGAGGGAAGGAATTCATCTGATATTATACTCTAAAATGAGAGAGAAGAGCCAAGAACTTTTGGTCTTCTGAGTCAGTACAATTTTTTATTAACTTTTATTAAAGATATTATTTGAGTTTTACAATTTCCCCCCAATCTTATTTCCTTCTTCCCACCCCCGCCAGAAAGCAATCTGTCAGTCTTTACTTTGTTTCCATGTTGTACCTTGATCCAAATTGGGTGTGATGAGAGAGAAATCATATCCTTAGAGAAGAGACAAGAATTCTAAAAGGTAACAAGATCAGACAATAAGATATCTGTATTTTTTCTAAATTAAGGGGAACAGTCCTTGAACTTTATTTAAACTCCACAGCTCCTTAACTGGATACAGATGGCACTCTCCTCTGCAGACAGCCCAAAATTGCTCCTGATTGTTGTACTGATGGAATGAACAAGTACATCAAGATTGATCATCACCCCCATGTAGCTGTTAGGATGTATAGTGTTCTGGTTCTGCTCATATCACTCAGCATCAGTTCATGCAAATCCCTCCAGGCTTCCCTGAATTTCCATCCCTCCTGGTTTCTAATAGAACAATAGTGTTCCATGACATACATATACCACAGTTTGCTAAGCCATTTCCCAATTGAAGGACATTGACTTGATTTCCAATTCTTTGCCACCACAAACAGGGCTGCTATAAATATTTTTGTACAAGTAATGTATTTACTCTTTTTCTTCATCTCTTCAGGATATAGACCCAGTAGTGGTATTGCTGGGTCAAAGGGTATGCACATTTTTGTTGCCCTTTGGGCTTAGTTCCAAATAGCTCTCCAAAAGGTTTGGATGAGTTCACAGCTCCACCCACAGTGTAATAGTATCCCAGATTTCCCACAACCCTTCCAACAATGATCATTATCCTTTCTGGTCATATTGGCCAATCTGAGAGGTGTGAGGTGGTATCTCAGAAAAGCTTTAATTTGCTTTTCTCTAATAATTAATGATTTAGAGCATTTTTTCATATGGCTATGAATTGCTTTGATCTCCTCATCTGTAAATTGCCTTTGCATATCCTTTGACCATTTTTCAATTGGGGAATGGCTTTTGGTTTTAAAAATATGACTCAGTTCTCTGTATATTTTAGAAATGAGTCCTTTGTCAGAATCATTTGTTGTAAAGATTGTTTCCCAATTTACTACATTTCTTTTGATCTTGGTTACAGTGGTTTTATCTGTGTAAAAGATTTTTAATTTAATGTAATTGAAATCAGCTCATTGGTTTTTGGTGAGGTTCTCCAACTCTTCCTTAGTCATAAACTGCTCCCCTTTCCATAGATCTGACAGGTAAGTCAGTACTTTTTTAAATCTATACTAACCCTCGCTCTTATTTTTAGAAAAGTCAGAATTCAAGGCTCAAGGAAATTACTGTTTTCTTGGTTCCCTGTTTCTGTGGCATTTCTTTGAAAAGATTTCAATTAACAAAATTTATTTTCCCTTCCATCTTTAATCCCCTTCCCCCACTACCCCCAAGAAAGAAAAACCAACAGATATGAAGTCAAGTAAAGCAAAGTCTCATATTGGCAGTATCAAAAAATATGTATTTCATTCCCTATCTCTAGTCCATTACTTCTTTATCGGGGAAGGTAGCTTGCTTCGTCTTTGATTCTCTGATATCATGGTTTCTCATTGCATTGATCAGAGTTCTTAGGTCTTTTAAAGTTGTTTGCTTTTCCTCCTCTGAACTGACCACTGACCTCCTTTACTTCCTTTAAGATCTAACATTCTACCTTTTACAGGGCACCTTCCCTAACCACTTTTAATTATAGTGCTTTCCCTTTTTATTTCCTTTTTATCTTATATATAGCTTGCCTTGCATATGTTTGTTTACATGTTGTCCCCTCTAATTAGATTGTAAGCTCCTTAAGGTTAGGGACTCTTGTGTTCAAAGAAACCATCACCTTGTGGACAAACCATAGGATTATAACTAATTCAACAACAACAGACAAAACAATTCAAATTCATAAGCATTTACCAAGGTCTCATTAGGTGCCAAAGACTGTATCTGGTACTGGGGTTACAAAGACAAACTGAAAACAGTGCAGGTTCTTAAGGAGCTTGTATCATGGTCACAAAAAACGATCCAGATGGAATGGTGGAGACAGATGGGATGAGCTTCAGAGGATATGAGAATGCTAAGTGATGCTCAAAGAAGAAATAATGATCTTAGCTCTTGAAAATTAAATTTCCTCTTACTGTCAAGAAGGGGGAAGAAAGGGGAGGGAAGGAGAAAAATATGAAACTCAATCTTATAAAAACTTATTGAAAACTCTCTTTGCATATCATTGGAATAATAAATAATTTTAAAAATAAGATTTAAAAAAATTTGTTGTTGTCTTTAAATTTCCATCACCTTCATTTATGAACACATACCTCCTTCTTTTGCTACCCAGCAAGAATCACTGCCTGTAACAAAAGTGTAGAAAGAGAAAAAAAAGTTGAGCAAAACTAATTAATGTATCAGCTGAGTCGACAATAGTAGTATTTCACATCATTAATCTTCAACTTCTGCAAAGAAAGGAAGGTTAGTATGTTTCTTTTGTCTTTTCTGGACCAAACTTGGTTATTACATAAATTTCTTTATATATATATATATATATATATATATATATATATATATATATATATATATATATAGTTATTTATAGTTATACATCCATATAAGTGTTTTCTTTCTGCCCTATTTTTTCCATAGATCATCCTGACCATCATCTGATCATCAAAAAATCCACCATAGCTGGTGGAAGACTCAAGCTCTCTTGATATTTGTGTTCTTGCTAACATTTTCAGATGAAGATTTTAAAACCTAGCAGATGAAGTGGAACATTTTCTAAGAAGTTGAGACAATGGAAGGGCTGCCAGTGATTTGCTTAGGTTCAGTTGTCTGAAATAAGTTCCTGTATAAGTGAAATGACTCAAATGCTCCTACTGAACACTGGAGTATATTAGAATAAATAGAAACAGAGTGAGATATGATAACCAATTGATTGGTTCTTCTGATCTCTTTGTCCTTCAGTTAGAACAAGTATCAGTTGGGTAATGAATTTCATAAATTCGGAAAGTTGCAATCCCTTTCAAAGAGATTTGGGAAAAAGCAAAACCGAATAAGAAAGAAAAGAAAGGGGGAGGGAAAGCTTGTGGGTGAATATGGCATTCTCTTCTCTGGTTTTAATGCATGATGGAAAATTCAGATTCTTTTATTTTCTCCACTTGAGTCATCTGAAACACTTGGATTTGTGCACTTGCTGGTGGAAAATTTCAGTGTGCCCTTTGATTTCTTCTGATGAATAGATCTGCTTTTTTAAAGTCACCAGAGTACTTCAAAGAGATAATCATAATCTCCATCAGGGTATTGCTGGCTTACTGGAAAAGGTCAGGGTCATTTCACTGAAGCCTGGGGTTTAAAGCCCCACACGTGATTGGGTAGGAATAAGTAGGCATAGATTCAGTATCAAAGTCCTATAAGAAACCTAGTCCAACTGCTTGCTTTCAAACTTTTTTCTTCACCTAGGAAAGACAGTAGTTTGCTTTCTTGAAGCAACCAGGTGACACAGTGTATAGAGGGCTACCTTTGGAGTCTGGATGACCTGAATTTGAGTCCTGCCACAGATACTAGTTATGTGACCTTGAACAAGTTGTTGAACCTCTCTCTGCTGTCTGCAAAATGGGAATAATTATAACACCTACTTCACAAGATTGTTTCAAGGATCAAATGAAAAATCCTATGTAAAGTACATTGAAGTGTTGAAGAAATGTTAGTTATTCACCATTTTCTTCTTTTTTGGAGATGGGCATTTCTGAATCTCCTTGAGTCAACCAATGAAATTGGGAGTCCATCCATCAACCAACATTATGTATTAGACAAGAAGATACAAAGACCAAAAGCAAAACAAAAAAGTCCCTGGTGCCAAGGAGTTTGCATTCTACCATCTAGACCAGGGGTTGGAAACCTTTTCTCTGCCAAGGGTTATTTGGATATTTATAACATCCTTGGAGGGCCATTCATAATAATCACCTTAAAAATGAGCCTGCTGTATTTCGTCCACCATAGAATTAGCTCAGCCCTTATGTGATGGCTTGAACTGCTTCTCTTTGGTGAGGCATGTGATGTGAGCTGGTATTGATAATGAGGCTACTTGACACTTTTCCCAGCTTTGCATTGGTCAGTCTGGAGTGTAGTCGACTCTGTGATGGTGAATTTTAAAAAACTAAGATGTTCCAAACACAGATTCTATGCATAGTGCAATGCATGTCTCCTCAAAGTGTGAAATTCATCATTGCTTATGTAATGTTTCTAGAACTCAAGCAGTGGGAAGTAGTTGTACCTAGCTTTCAGCTTATCATAGCTTTGCAGATGAATGATTTTGTGTTGTAGCTTTATCGGGTATATCAACTGATTCCATATTGAACAAAGATGTTCAGTTCCATTTGCTTACTTTTCATGTTCTCGAATCTTTCATTGAATATCATAATTAGTTGTGTATTCACCAGAATATTCAAATAATGTAAAAGGTTTTTGTTCTTCCAGATTGGGGAAACACACCCTGTTATTCCTTTTGAGTTGCGCTTTCCACAACCTTAATTTATCTCCAAATGATTGCACTTTTGGAAGCAGGGAGTTGAAAAGCTGGTTGGGGCCCTGCAGCTTGATGTTCAGCTCTGAGATTTCACCATGAATGCAAGATCACATAGCCACTTGCTATCATTTAGTTCTCTGATAGATTTTCCTACGGGCAGCTAGATGGTGCAGCGATTACAGCACTGGCCTTGGAATCAGGAGGATGTGAATTCGAATCTGACCTCAGACACTTGACACTTACTAGCTGTGTGACCTTGGGCAAGTCACTTAATCTTGATCACTTCACATCCAGGCCCATCTCCAGTCATCCTGATTCATATCTGGCCATTGGATCCAGGTAAGACTGGTGACTTAGCAGCAGCACCCACTCACTCAGATCCAATTCACGTACTTGTCATGACATTACCTCCTTGATATCGTGGTCTTTTTCGAAATGAAGGACAAACATCTTCATCATCATCATCATCATCATTATGATTATTAGTTTTCCCTTCATCCCCACAAACTGCTTGACTTTATCCCAAGTTTGTAAAATCTCACGAATGAGTTCCCGTGACTTAGTCACTGTACTTCACAGTGAAAAACAAGAACACGGTACTCAGAGTCAAGAATATTAAGTAACTCCTTAAACTGTTAAACTCTCTGCTTTTGATAAAATTGTTGCAAGAAGCTACTGTTGACATCACATTGTTGCGCTGCAAAGACTGTGCACAAAGACTTTCTTGGTATATGATACAGTGGCATCTCATTAAATCCCTTGGAATAAGACTGAGAAGATTCAATTCTTTTTTTTTTTTTTTTTTGCAAGGCAATGGGGTCAAGTGACTTGCCCAAGATCACACAGCTAGATAATAATTAAGTGTCTGAGGACAGATTTGAACTCAGGTCCTCCTGACTCCAGGGTTAGTGCTCTATCCACTGCACTACCTAGCTACCCCTGTTCCAATTCTTTTTTTTTTTTTTTAGGTTTTTGCAAGGCAAATGGGGTTAAGTGGCTTGCCCAAGGCCACACAGCTAAGTAATTATTAAGTGTCTGAGACCGGATTTGAACCCAGGTCCTCCTGACTCCAGGGCCGGTGCTTTATCTACTATGCCACCTAGCCGCCCCCCCAATTCTTTCTTGACAAATGCAATTAACCTTTTTTGAGCCAGCCATGTCTGGAGTTCTGTTTGTAGTAAAGACATAACTTTCAAATATTCAATGCTTTTCATCGAAAAAACCAAGTCTTTCAAACAAGTCCTCACCTCTTGTAGTGGCATGCATACTTCCAGTGACAGTAGTTCCTCTCAAATGTCAAATTCTGTATCATCCCGCAAACAAAAATGGCCAGTTGGGCAGCATTTGTTCAGTCTGTTGTCATAAGCCAGGGGGAAAAACTGGAAATCTCCTGCAGAATCTTTCAGTGCGTTTTCTTTTTTCCTTTTATTAAAGATTTTATTGGAGTTTTACATTTTTTCCCCTCAGTTTTACTCCCCCCCCCCACAGAAAGCAATCTGTCAGTCTTTACTTTGTTTCCCAGTGTTTTTTCAATATCTTGTACTAAGTCAGTAATCTGATGAGACAATTCTCCAAGACAAACTAACAATCTGAAACATTTTACTTTGTTTGGTGCAAATAACTCTGCAGCGACTATACATTCTTTCCCAAACTCCCCCTGTACATGACATCTCAGCTTTTTTTTGCGATTAGTTCAATCACTACATAACTTGTATGAATAACATTATCTCTGTCACAACAAGGCCTAGCAAAAGTGGCTTGTTGTGGTTCCAAGCTCTGCTGAAGAGCATTGATTTTATCCAGATGCAATTAGACTTCCAATTCACTGAGTTTAGAATATTTTGAGTTCTAATGATGTTCCAGATTGGTCTTTTTTTCATTACTGCCAATGTAGCTTGATATTGATCCCTGTCAAAAATCTAGAACGTATTTTGACAAATAAAAATTTTAGTGCTATATTTTGATTTTATATCAATCAGTTCTATTTCATTTTCCTTTTTTTAGAAAAAGATAAATATAGTACTTTATTTTTTTATTTTATTTTTTTTTTAGGTTTTTGCAAGGCAAATGGGGTTAAGTGGCTTGTCCAAGGCCACACAGCTAGGTAATTATTAAGTGTCTGAGACCAGATTTGAACCCAGGTCCTCCTGACTCCAGGGCCGTTGCTTTATCCACTGTGCCACCTAGCCGCCCCTATATAGTACTTTATTTTAGAAAAGAATTTGCCATATACATTATTACTCTCTTGTCCCTGTTCCCCCGAATTCACTTTCATAAAAGAATAGATAAGTACAAATGCATGTAGTGATTCTTTCTTGTGAATACTGTAAAGAACTGTATGTGTGTATTTATGTAAATATAATTCAACTCTACATTAAGACACTAAATATGACAATTTTATTTTGGGACTATGTGGATTGCTATGGCTGCAACTTTTAGGGCAAAATGAAATTCCTTACCCAGAATCCCAAAATATAGGGTACCTCTAAAAATGTCTAGAAGCACTCCCATGCTCTGGTTTTGGTAGTCCAGTTTGGGCAGAAACATTTCCATTAGATTTACAATGTATACTTTGGAAGTCACCTGGTCAGTTTTCTGACTTTTCTGCGATTCTTCAACCACGTCTCCTTTTGAATTATGGATTGTATAAAATGAATGTCTTATTTGTGGAAAAATTTGTGAGGCTTGTTAGGATTCACATTTTTCCCTGGTATTCTTATGAACAACAGGATGGAGGACTAGATCCCCATGGCCTCTGAAACCTTTCCAAAATAGAAATTATGTCACAAAGATAAAAACAATTTCAGTTATCTCTATGGTGTAGAACACCAGAATCCCAGAGAAGATTAAAAAGACCCCAAATTCATGATCTGATACTGCTCCTGAATTCACTGGGCACCCTTTGCTTACCTTCCATTTTAATGTAAAGACACACTAGCAGACTCAAGGACAGAAAACAAACTTACAACGAAACCCATCCTCACTAATTGATCCACCCTCCCTCTTTTCAGCCTATGGAGATCCTAGCTCCAAGCTATGGAAATTTGTCCTGGCCATCACTAGAAAGTTGCCCTAGCCACCACAGACATCCGGGCGGCCACAAATCATCAGGAGTCTGCTGGGGACCAAAGAACTCAGTAACAGAGGGAATGGGATAGGACACCAGAATAGGACTCTGTGGGTGTCCTCCCTTCCCCTCCAGAACCACTCCACTAGTCTGAGGGAAAGACTTCAATCTGAGATCACCCAAATGTAATTTGGGACAGAGACCTAGGCTGGTGAACCACGAATTGCTTAGTATTAGAAGTGACCAAGACACTTTGAGTTCTAGCACCCAGGGAAAGTGCAGTCAGAGGGGAAGGAGTCAGAAAATGAGCAATAGGGGAAAATAAGGGGTGGGGGGAAGAGGAAAGATTGAAATTATCAAAGATTTCAGGGAGAAGGAAATTTTTAGACCTTAAATACATCAACAGGAAAAACAGTAACGACCAAAGGGAATTCGCCTCTAGATCTAGTAAACTAAGGCATCTATGAATAAATACTTCAAAACAAGTAATCAAGTATTTGGTGAGACAGAGGACACTGTGGGATGTGAGGAGAACATGGAACCATAATTTACTATCCCTGAGTAGTTAAAGAATTATGAGAACAGAATTCATGTCCTTCACATCAAAAATAATGAGCAGAATAGAAAAACTGATATCTCTAATGGCAAACCTCACTAAAGCCGTAAAAGAGGGAACAGTAGATTGGTGATGCAAATACACAGAAGTGAACTACATTTTCCCATGGTAATGGATTTTTCTTTTTTTAATTATCACATCTTTTGGGGAAAAGTCATACGTGGACACATATACAACTTCAGCTCTGAAAGTGCTCACAAATGAAATAAAAGGAATATGTTCTTTCTTTTTCATACTGATTTGGAAAAGTTTCTTGATTGGACCTTTGTGAATTGTTGTAATGGTTTTTGGGAACATGGGAGAGATTTACTAAGGTTCAGGGCTGTTAAAATACTTTCCAATATATTCTCCTTCCCCTACCAGAGAACTATACCTTATGATAAATAATAAAAGAGGGATTAAAAAGTTTAGCAAAACTATCAAATATATCCCCAAAGTTTCACATTACCTGAAGTATTCTGCACCTATAGTTCCCCACCTATACATAGAAGCAGGGACAGGTGCCTTATCAAATTTCATCTTTGGAGCCAAACTTGATAATTAAATCATGCAATATTCAATTTCTTTTATCTTGCTGTTGTTAATTTCTGTTGTTGTCATATTTTGTTTTCCTGATCCTATTTACTCCACTTAGCATCAGTTTATATAGCTCTTCCCATATTTCTCTATATTCATTGTATTTATTGTTTGTTCTAAGAGAATAATATTTTGTCACATTCATGTGCCAGTGCTTGCCTAGCCATTCCATGATTGATGACCATCTACTGAACAGATGCTTAAATAGCATTTTTTCGTTTTTTCATTAATTTTTTTTAGATTTTTCAAGGCAGTGGGATCAAGCGGCTTGCCCAAGGCCACACAGCTCGATAATTATTAAGTGTCTGAGGTCACATTTGAACCCAGGTACTCCTGACTCCAAGGCCGGTACTCTATCCACTGCGCCACCTAGCCGCCCCCTTTTTTCATTATTAAAGATATTATTTGAGTTTTACCATTCCCCCCCAATCTTGCTTCCCTCCCTCCCCCCTCAGAAAGCAATCTGTCAGTCTTTACATTATTTCCATGTTGTACATTGATCCAAATTGAATGTGATGAGAGAGGAATCATATCCTTAAGGAAGAGACAAAAAGTCTAAGAGATAAGATCAGACAATAAGATGTCTGTTTTTTTTTTTTTCTAAATTAAAGGGAATAGTCCTTGAACTTTGTTTAAACTCCTTAGCTCTTTATCTGGATACAGATGGCACTCTCCTTTGCAGATAGCCCAAAATTGTTCCCAATTGTTGCACTGATGGAATGAGTGAGTCCTTCAAGGTTGAACATCACCTCCATGTTGCTGTTAGAGTATATAGTGTTCTTCTGGTTCTGCTCATCTGCTCATCTCACTCAGCATCAGGTCATGCAAATCCCTCCAGGCTTCCCTGAAATCCGGTTCTCTCCTGGTTTCTAATAGAACAATAGTGTTCCATGACATACATATGCCACAGTTTGCTAAGCCATTCCCCAATTGAAGGACATTTACTTGATTTCCAATTCTTTGCCACCACATACAGGCCTGCTGTGAATATTTTTGTACAAGTGATGTTTTTACCCTTTTTCATCATCTCTTCAGCATATAGACCCAGTAGTGGTCAGAGGGTATGCACATTTGTGTTGCCCTTTGGGCATAATTCCAATTAGCTCTCCAGAAGGGTTGGATGAGTTCACAGCTCCACCAACAGTGTAATAGTGTCCCAGATTTCCCACAACCCTTCCAACAATGATTATTATCCTTCCTGGTCATATGGGCCAATCTGAGAGGTGTGAGGTGGTACATCAGAGAAGCTTTAATTTGCATTTCTCTAATGATTTAGAGCAATTTTCCCTATGGCTATGGATTGCTTTGATCTCCTCATCTGTAAATTGCCTTTGCATATCCTTTGACTATTTGTCAATTGGGGAATGGCTTTTTTTAAAAATATGACTCAGGGCGGCTAGGTGGTGTGGTGGATAAAGCACTGGCCTTGGAGTCAGGAGTCCCTGGGTTCAAATCCAGTCTCAGACACTTAATAATTACCTAGCTGTGTAGCCTTGGGCAAGCCACTTAACCCCATTTGCCTTGCAAAAATCTAAAAAAAATATGACTCAGTTCTCTGTATATTTTAGAAATGAGTCCTTTGTCAGACTCATTAGTTGTAAAGATTGTTTCCCAATTTACTACATTTCTGTTGATCTTGGTTACAGTGGTTTTATCGGTTCAAAAGTTTTTAAATAGCATTTTAAATGAAACAAGTGACATCTTAGAAGTTGTTAAATAATAAGTCATATATTTGTGTATATGCATATATACATACATATATATATACACACACACACAGACACTTGGTTCATTTGTTTCAGTCATGTCTGACTCTTTGCAACCCCATTTGAGGTTTTCTTGCCAGAGGGAGTGGTTTGCTGTTTCCTTCTCTAGGTCATTTTACAGTTGAGGAAACTGAGGTAAATAGGTTAAGTGACTTGACCAGGTTACAAAGTTAGTATCTGAGACCATGTTTGATTTCAGGAAGCTGAGTCTTCCTGATTCCAGACCCAGTGCTCTAACACAAACACAAACACACACACAGACACATACACACATGCATGCATGGTTGCATACTTTTATACAGGCAGCTAGATGGTGCAGTGTATCGAGCACTTTGCCTAGAGTCAGGAAAGCCTGAGTTAAAATCAGACAATTATTAACTGTGTGTCCCTGGGTAAGTTACTTTACCCTGTTTTCCTCAGTTTCCTCATGTATAAAATGAGCTGGAAAAGGAAACGGCAAACCACTCCAGCATTTATTGCCAAGAAATCCTCAAATGGATCAAAAATGGCTGAAACAAACAACAGCAATTTATGCACGTGCGCGCGCGCGCACACACACACACTTAATTTCAATTTTGGAATTTTTCTCTTGAGCAATGGTTTGCAATAGTTGACTCATTGCTAGACAAACACATTCTTAGGTTCTGTTTATTTCTGTGAAATGAAGTGAAAATGCTTGCCCATACAGCTATATAGTGGAAAATGATGATTTTCCAAGTTCTCTTGCTGAAAGATTGGAATTCCTTTTTAAAGCTATTTATCTAATTGATGAAAATGAATAGCTGGTTATAAAGCAAAATACTTAATTTCGACTGTCCATCAATAAGCACCAGATTGAACCATCAATATTGTTATTGGTTTTCCTTTATTTTCGAAGAGGACCAATGACATTTCATTGCCTTGTGAGTGAATTGGATTTAAGTGAGGCATTGTTGCACAATGATCAGCCTCCTCTCCCTCCCAGCATCATCAAAGTCTGGTGGCGAGATAGAAGTCTAATGATGATGACTCCAGATGCAACATATGACCTTGGTATCATCTGTGCTTGACCATTAAATGTTTCACAATGCCTGCTTTAGCCACCTTCATGACTGTTGGAGCCAATTGTGCTCATCTGCCCTTTCCCTGAGGGAAGTCTTTACATGCTTGGGGTAGACATTCCCCTAACTCACCAATGGGTTTGAGGTCAGTCTATGACCTTTAACCTGGCTTAACCCATCTGCTTAGACAACCGGGTTGTGACTGTGGCACATGCTACATGTTCTCGAAGTCACAGGTGAGGGTGTTGAGTGAAAGATGAAAGCCCTTTTCAGGGCTACTCATCCACCTTTGGTGTCTACCTTTTAAATGATTAATGTACTAAAAGTGTGGTTGCACATATTGCTTTTTTCTTATGTGTTAATGTTAATATGTAAACTCACCTTTGTCAGTAACATATCACTTCAGACATAACTTTCTTCTCTTCTAGCACTGGCACGGTTATAGAAGCTCTACTGAATGGCTGATTGGTATTGCCAACCATTGCATTTGAAATTTTGCCAGATAGAATAATAGCAGTGAAATTAGAGAATAAGTTTAAGTTAGAAAGCAGCCTTAACACTGCAATGAGGCAACATACAATTTGTTCTGCAGAATGTTTGTGATGATCCATGATAGTTTCAAAATGGCTTTTTAATGCACTTACACAGTGATTGTGGTTTTCAAAGAGCTTGATCTTCGTGGTACCCACAACCCAAAGGTTCTTAACCTTTTGATCACATGATAATGCAGCCAATGAAGTTTGATTACAGGGTAACAGATGGGAATGGGAGAGCTCTTCTGGTGCAGGGACCAGAATGCAAATGAGAATAGGCACATGCGTCTGATTTACCATTAAAAATTAGTTTGAGTTCAAATGTCAAATCCTTGTGATGATTTGGAGATAATTTGATGATAGTGTGAGGAATTGTAAGAACATGTTTGTGCTTTGTCAGAAGTGGTCAGCTTGATGTAATCTCTGCACAAACACCAACATCATTATGCACATGGATCATGACAGCTTTGAATTGCTACAGAAATAATTCTATGAAGTTTCATTCACCTGCTTGTTGTGACAGAAAAAAAACATATTTGTATTATGATTGGGCATTGTAATACGATTAAGCCATCATTAAAGAAATTGGACTCCTTGGCCCACCAGCATGAACCCCAAGGTTTGCAAATCACTAAATAGAAGTCACTGATTTGGAGGGAGATCTGTAGTAGAGTGTCTGGAACTCTGTGCTTGTCCCTGTGTTGTTAAACCTATTCCTCAGTGACTTGGGTAAAGACATAGTTGGAATCGAATTTGAATTAGAAGATATAGTTAAATCTATGTATCTCTCAATTTATTAATTTATCATGTATCTATGTAGTTATCTCTGTATCATCTGTCTGTCTGACTATCTGATTGTCTGTCTATCTACCTACTGGGTGGCACAGTGGATAGCGTGTCAGGCCTGGAGTCAAGATGACTCATCTTCGTGAGTTCAAATCTGGCTTATTAACTGTGTGACCATGGACGAGTCATGTACCTTATTTGCTTCAGTTTTTCATCTATAAAATGAGTTAGAGAAAGAAATAGAGTGCATGTGCGCACGCGCACACACACACACACACACACACACACATACACATTAAAGTCCATTAACTGGCTAATCTTGAGAGGCTTTTGTGGTCTTCCTTATGCTTTTTTTTTTAAATTGGTTTTAGAGACAGAAATTTTTAGAGCCTTGCTTACTGAGGAGATTCTGGTTAATTTGCTCTGTGATTACTTCCCCTCAGCCACCTCTATGAACTTGACTACCTCAGCTCCTTTCTGGTCACAGACTGATGCAAACAGTCTAATTCACCATTCCACCCCTTTCCAGCTTGGGGAAACATAAGAAACACCAACATAAGAGCAAGTCGTGTCGCTTTTTATACTGGTGTTAATGATTTTGATCTACAAATTCACTCAAAGGCCCAGTTGAATGGTGAATATGGAACGTGTAGGACTGAAGGTTCTCCTGTATGATCATACTCTATATGGAATCATATTGAGTTTGCCTGTAATTAGCTTTCCTAACAGGCTGCAAAAGGGGGAAGGAATATGGGTTGAAATTTTGATTCAGCCACATAGCAATCTGTGACCTCAGTTTCCTCTTCTATAGAATGAGGGGACTGAATGAACTGTCCTCTGAGATCCCTTCCAGTTTTAGACCTAGGATCCCATAAAGATTGTCAAATTCTTGGTTCCGTGTCAGGTCTCAAACTGGATGACAAATCCCCAGGCTAATTATCTATTTTATTGGTGACTAATAGAGAAGTAATGCAGATCTAGCTGACCCTTTTGTAGGGGTACTTTCCAATGTCCTTCCCTTCCCTTCTTTGATTCATGAGGCTATTCAAGCTGTGCTGATCTGACATTGTAGATGTCTTCCTTTTGGAAGGAATAGGTAACCAGACCACTAACACCTATCTATTAGTGATCAGTTTATAAGTGACGTTTGACATTTCATCTATTTAACTATGGATATTTGCTAGTATCAATTGGATGGAACCAGCCTTTGACCTGTAGGCAGCCAGAGCTGAACAGAGCAGACTAGGAGAGTCAGGAATCACATAGAAGTTTTATTCCAAAATGTGGAAAATGGCTTGCAAGAAAGGACACGTGTGCTGGAGCCCCACCCCTAGTGGGGGAGGGACCCATTTTAGTGTGATCTAATCTCAGTACTTATAACAATGACTATGTAGTGAGCTGTAGCCCTAACAATGAGGAGTTACAGCAACAATGTGACAAGTTTGATTCATATCAGAGCTTCATGATCCTAACATGGATATAGTAGGTGCTTGTTTGAGCTCAGAGAACACCTGGTGCTGGTCAAAGGAATACAATATGAAACAGTTCTGAGATTTTGCTGTGGCTGAGATCAACCAGAGAGTGAGCACAATGGATTGTTGTTATGCCAAGCTCAGGGCACAGCCTGTTTGCTGGGCCTTAGCTCTGGAAAACATGGTGTGTCCTAAAATCTTGACACTACATGACTGAGCAAATCACAGCCTCTCTGAATCTCAGTTTCCTCATTTTAAACTGAGGTTGCTTTCAAGGTCAAATGAGATAAAGTTCTATATACATATTATTATTCTTGGTATATCAGACAGATGCCCTTCAAAAGGAGGGAGGTGAGCACACCTAGACAGACAGAGAGACTGAGAGAGAAGGAAGGTGAGGGAGGGGAGAGAGAGAGAGAGAGAGAGAAAACACTAAAAGTTAATCTTAACAACTTAGAAAAAGCAAGCATAAAGTCAGGTTATTGTAGGAAATAAGTACCTCTTTCATAGATTCCTAATATTTTTAAAATTATATTTTATTCATTTTCCTTCCTATTCTCTGCAAAAGCAAAATTCGAGTTACAAATAAATATAGTAAAGTAAAACAAATTTCTTCTTGGGCCATTTTCAATACATACACACATATGCATGGATGTGTATGGGTGTGTATTTCATTCTGTACTCTGAATCCTTCTCCCTGACTTTTAGGAGGTGGGTAGAAAGCTTCATCATAAGTCCTTTGAAATAGTGGTTGGTCCTTACACTGATTGGAGTTCCTAATTCTCTCACAATTGTTTGTCTTTTTAAAAAAAATAAAAATTTATTTAAGGCATTGGGGTTAAGTGACTTGCCCAAGGTCACACAGGTAGGTCATTATTAAGTGTCTGAGACTGGATTTGAACTCAGGTCTTCCTAACTCCAGGGCCAGTGCTCTAACCACTGCACCACCTAGCTGCCCCAGAATTGTTTGTCTTAACTGTATTGTTGTGTTTATATAAATTGTTTTCTTAATTCTGTTCACCTCATTCTACATCAGCTCATCTAAATCTTTCCAAGTTTCTCTGAAACTGTCTACACCATTTCTTAAATGTACAATAGTATTCCTTCATACTTCTGTACCATAAATTATTCAGCCATTCCCCATTCAGATTCCATTCTTTGTTGTCTCAGAAAGATCTTAAAATATTTTTGTACACTCTTAGGGTTTATTTTGCTGAGGACTAATCTTTTTCTTAATCTATCTTCCTTCTAATTCTCCTTTCTCTCTTCACCTATTATTACTCTTTCGTGAGATCAATTTTTTGAATCTGTGTGTGTTGATTGTTCCTTTCTTTCACCAGTTCAGATGCGAGTGAGGTTCAAGTGTCAGTTGTTCTCTTCCCTCCTCCTTGTCACTGTGTCTTCTTATGTAATCTCATTATATGTGACATAATTTTCCTTAACCTTCTCTGCATCTCCTCCTCCCAGGGTATTCCTCTCTCCTTGTCTTTCCAGTCTTCATTTAATGTAAGATCATGAAGACATAACAGAACCACTCCCAGGTCTTCTCTCTAAATAGACTTCCTCTATGACCCTTGATGATGGGGACACATATGTCATCTCATATTAGATTGCAAGTAGGCAGTCCTTGCTTGTCCTCTATCATTGTGCACATTTACCTTTTTATTTGAACTCTTGTGTTTGAATTTCAAAGTTTCTATGCAGTTTTGGTCTTTTCATCAGGAATTCTTGGGAGTTCTTTCATTAAAGATCAATTTCCCACCCTGTAGGATTATACTCAGTTTTGCTGGTTTAGTAATTATTGAATAAAAGCATGTATCCTTTGCCTTTGGGAGATGGTATTCCAAACTTTCTACTTCTTTTTTTTTAGGGTTTTTTTTTTGCAAGGCAAATGGGGTTAAGTGGCTTGCCCAAGGCCACACAGCTAGGTAATTATTAAGTGTCTGAGACCGGATTTGAACCCAGGGACTCCTGACTCCAAGGCCGGTGCTTTATCCACTACGCCACGTAGCCGCCCCCTTTCTACTTCTTTATAATGGCGACTGATAAACTATATGATCCTGATTATGGCTTCTCAGTACTTGAATTCTTGCTTTCTGGCAAAATCTTGCACAGAGCTCATTTCTTTTCCTCCCCCCCACCCCACCCCAGCACTCATATTTCATTGACAAAACCATTTTACCTTTTTTTAAAACTCCTGCCTCTCTCTCCCAAGAATGCTAATTTGTGTTCAAGCTGTGTTTGCCTTTGAGGCTTTGCTTGTAAATATTTTAGAGTCATTCTCTTCTTCTGAGTTTGTTTCTTGTCTGATCTGTTACCACAAAAATTTTTGATGGTGGGATCTTTTTTGTTTGTTTGCTTATTCTTCAGCCTACTTCCTGACTTTGGTTTTATTGTTCAGTTGTTTCAGTAATGTCCGACTCTACGTAACCCCATTTGGGGTTTTTCTGGGCAAATATGTCGGTATGGTTTGCCATTTGCTTCTCCAGTTCATTTTATAGATTATATAGATGGAGAACTGAGGCATGCAGGGTTAAATGACTGGCCCTGGATCATACAGCTAAGTGTCTGAGATCAGATTTGAATGCTTGGAGTCTTCCTGACTCCACGTCCAGTGCTCTATGACAGGATATGTACTTCTGGAGGGAAGGTCTGGCCTGGTTCTGGTGCTGCTTTCTTGGGGCCATTGAAATTGTGTTGTTTTAGAATCTTAAGGACAGATCGGGTTGGGGAATTACTGGTTTCCTCCTAAAGTGCTTTATTCAAAGTGTGATAGTTGCCCCCTTGATCTGAACTGGACTAGGCCACTGACAGCTAATTGGGAAGCAATCTTGGTTCAGTTACAGAACTGCAGGCTCTTCTTTGGGTTGGAATTTTTCCCCCCTAGTTATTCCTCTGTAGGCATCAGATTGGGCCGGAGCCTAACGATGGAATCTCCTGCTGCGAGGTTCTGAGCCACTGCTTGGTTTCTCTTTCTGTATATTGCTTAGGGCCTGATACTGGCGTGGGATGGGGATGGGCACACATTCTATTGTCAGCTCTGGATATGTTGATCTAGAAGTAGATAGTGGGCAATAAAACTGTCAGTTTGCACCTGTCTCTGTTGTGGTTCCTCACTGTGAGTCTGGGATCCCTCCAGGTGGTGTGTTCTACATTAAAGATTCTATTCCCAATAGCAGACCTATTTGTCTCCCTGGGCTGATCTGGGCTGGAAAAATGACTCAGTATGAATTTTTCTTGGATTTCCCCATCAGGATTCAGTTAAGTACATTTTCTAGAGTTTTGAGGGTGAACTTCTCACTGTACTACTTCCTACCATCTTGGCTCCATCTTACTGTTCCTAGTGTTGATTAGCAACAATCAGTCAATTTAACAATCTATTTGGTTTAGAAGAGAAGTGCAGGGGGAAAAATCTATTAACTTGTTTATTGAATTTACTTTCCCAAGTTTTTTTGTGCTGGAAGTTTTAATCTTTCTTTGTCTTACTGGTGTGTGTGTGTGTGTGTGTGTGTGTGTGTGAGAGAGAGAGAGAGAGAGAGAGAGAATGGCTTTTTAAAAATGATACTTTACATAGAACCCTTTCTTACACAATTTCCTTTCCATAGAACCCTACCCTATAATAAGCAAAAATAGTTAAGCATTATCATTTAATAGTGATTATAACCGACAGAAAATCTAACATTTCTAGATTCATAGTCAACCACCTCTCTACCGAAAAGTTGCAAGTGTATTCTATCAACAGAGCTGTGGATTTTCACATTTTCTCCTCTGATTCTTTGCATCAGTGTATATCGCACCATTGTTATGTTGTGAACAACAGCATTTTCCTTGTATTCTTTGTTACCCCATCCTTAAACTCTAAGACTGGAAGCATAATGACATAATGGAAATAACACTGACCTTAGATTCAAAGAATCTGAATTTAAATCCCACTTCTGATGCTTTCTTATCTGTGGGAAGTTGGGTAGGTTTTTTAACCTTCTAGACCTTAGTTTCCTAATCTGTAAAATGTGGGGGTTTAGATTGTATGTCCTCTGAAGGCCCTTCTACTTGTAGACTTAAGATCTTCTCTTGTATATTTATGTCCTCCTTCAGAAAAATGAACAGCATAAAGGTTGGCCAACAAGACATTCTCTTTAGTTGCTTTTATTATTGTAAGTTTTACGAAAAACAATCAATTCACTATTTAATGAATGAACAAAATGACACTGATTGGCTTTTTTAGAGTCTCTAATCCATGCCCTTATCCTAAGTAACACTGGACTTTAAGCCACTGAGCTAAGACAACCAGAGAAGGCATCAAGAATGTTGCGTGGATCTTGCTTATATGGAAGACTGTTGGAACAAAAGACCAAGTGTCTTAAAGGTTGATGAATGGAAGTACTAAGGAGGCAGTGCCCATGTGAAGAAAACCATGGAGCTATTCATTACTCAAGATATTAAAAAATGGATGTGTGACCTGAGTGTTATAGACATATTTCCTCCAACAATTCATATCACAATCCATTCATGTTTGCCCATCCTGTGCAACTCTTGCCTATGTCCCATCACTTTGTCACAGAACACCCAGCTGGCATAGAGAAGTAAGGGTTTTTCCTTGCTTTCTTTCGACATTTTAAGGATATCAGAGGAGCACTAAAGGTGACCATCAGTGGCTCTTTGCTCTTGCTATAGGACCAGCCCATGTTTTTAACTCATATTTTCATATTAACCCATTATTCTTTACTCTGGTTCTTTCCCATAGTTCTTTATTTATGAGGTGTTACAGTGTGCTCATGCCCACCGTCCTTCCCACCATTGTTTTCTTCATAATACTCATTTTAAATTCTTCCTGTCTTGTAGTGTTCTAGTCCTACAATGATACCAAGTAGAATATTGGGCTTTAGAAGATGGACCTTTGTTTCAGGGAGAAATTTGGAGCCATTAAAAGAATTTCATAATTTTCCTTAGATATTTTCATCTTCCTGTTTAATTTTGCATCACTTGTGGTATCTGTATTATATACATAAGTATTCAATATATGCATGATATGTGGTAATTCATGACATAACGAATAATAAAGATGCACATACATGTGTAGAAGCTCAATAGGTTGTTCATTCAACTGAATCAGTATGAAGAGGAGGCATTCTTCCTCTACTTGTTTTTTCTCCTAGATAGATGGTTAGACCACACTCTTTTGAGTGCTTATGGATCTAATTCATGAAGTTCTGCCATATCCTAGGCTAAGGAGTTGATAGGATCAGTATGATGTGTTCTGCAAACAGGGACATTTGGACAACTACATTTTTGTAGGAAATATTTCTTTGACTTATACTAGGTACTGGGTCTCTTCCCTAGTGGTAGTGATCATATCTCTCACTGTTTTAGGCTCATATTAACTATCAAAGGATCATTGACCGAAGTTGTTTCCATTGTTATTTCTTTCATGGAGTCTTGAATAATTTTGATATATTCATGGGAGACATCTAGAACTGCTGGTACCTTCCTCTCCCTCCATTACAGTGCATTTATTTTGCATATACCTTAGATGTATTTATGCACAAGTTGTCTTCCCCAGTAGACTATAACCTCTTTTAGGAAAGGTGCTCCTTCATTTTTGTCTATATCTCCCTGGTGTCTAGTGCAGTGAAAGATACTAGTATATAATGCTTATTGATTAATTAGTTGAATAACTTTAAAGCTATTTATGATTTACTGAATTAAAAACTTTTTAATATTCAACATTCAGTAGTCACAGAGGGATTTTGTATTCTGTATATATATATATATATATATATATATATATATATATATATATATGTTTCAATAAAGTGTCTAACTTCTGTGGAATAGTCCTCCTTAAAGCCTGCCTTTTCCCCAAGAATACTCTCATAGAGGATAGCGTCAATGAACGTGTAGATTATTCTCATCAACATTTTATGTGGATGGGATTGATTGAAGTATGACAAGTACTTCAAAAAATTTGGAGGTGCAGATTGCCCTTGTTTGAAGGCCACATGTGCTTCACCAAGACTGAATGTAAGATATTCTTAATTTATCTTCTTTTTCATGTCGCGCCAATGTATGCTTTGAGTGTTACATTTTGTACAAACTATTTTTAAACAAAGTATATTAGACAGTTACTGTTTTTACTTGTGGTATTTGACACTCAGTTTTCAGTTAGTCACCTTCTTCACCTTAGCAACTTCACAGTTAACCACACTAACTGAAGAGAAAACAGTTTACTATCATGTCACCTCTGACAACAGACAAGTTGGGAAGCCATTTTTTAAAATGCTAAGTTCAAAGAAATGAAGATGAACTGAGCTATAAACCCACCTTAGGGCTGATTACTGACAATTGGAGCTTCAGAAAGATTCCCAAATGACTTGGAAGAATAATTTTTATGTCTTTCCCTGGCCCCAGATCCTATAGTCCATTTATTAGCTTCCCGATCTTTATTGAATATCAATATTTATTGAATAATAGATCCAAACAATGGAAGAAGTTGGTAGATAACATGGCAAAAATTTCGGTGAGACACAAAGAACTTTATTAAGATGTTTTGGTTTCATTAGTGTGAATACTCTTTCTACCACTCACACATCACATCTCCTTTACAGCCTTCCATCCTGTGCGATTCTCAACCATGTCTGGTAAAAAATCATGAATTCTTCTCTGCTTCACATTATTACTCTTCAGCAACAAAGTCAGAGAGAAAATATTTGCTTTTGCTAGTTATGAGGAAAAGGCATAGAGAATGTCCCCCCTCCATTTGGGGAATTCTCAATAGTACGTTCAGTATCGTCTGAAGGTGTTACCCTCTATGCCTCACCCTCCCTCACCCCATATATCCAATCAGTTGCCAAACATTGGTGATTCTGTCTCCACAACATCTCTTGCATTAGGCCCATCTTTCTACTCATTTTCTACTCTAGCTCCTGACCTGTTGCAGGCACGGTCATTTCTTGCCTCGCCGATTGTAAAGTTTCCTAACTGATTTTCCCGCCCCAAATTTCTCCATATCAGTCTCTCCTTTACACTATTGATAAGATGAATTTCCTACAAATCTGACAATGTCCTTTCCTAATCAATAAGCCCCAGGGGTTTCCTATTGACTCAAGGACAAAATAGAAACTCCTGTTTAGATCTGAAAGCCTTTCCCAGCCTGTCTTTCTAGACCCATTGTTCATCACGTTGAACTGATGTTCTATCTGTTTCTCACCCATGATACTTTATCTCCTGCCTCTGGGCCTTTGCATTGACTGTTCTACATGCCTGGAAGGCATTTTCTCCCCACTTCCATCTCATAGAATACCTCTCTTCCTTACATCTTCTGAATGGAGGCTTTTCTGATTCTTCAACTGGTGAGCTCTCCTCCCCCTGCCCCCCTCCCCATTATCTTGCACTTAATTTTCTTTGTATTTATTTGTGTTCATTCTTTTTATATTATATATATATATATATATATATACATATATATTTCTATTATATCATCTCTATGTATGTAGATCCTCGTGATCTCCCCTGTTCCTTGGGAATTGAGAGTAGTAATTACATTGCATTTTTATCCCTAGTGACTAACAAGTGTTTAGCCTATAGTAGGCGTTTAATAAATATTTATTCATTGGTTGAGGTATTGAAGGAGATTTTGGAATTCTCAGTTTGATTGTTGAATGGAAATATGATCATAGGTTCCGAAAGAGAGTGCTGCAAGTGACCTTGGGCCAATATCCTCATTTTACAGAGGAACAAAATGTGGCCCAGAGAAAAAGTTCCTTGACTGAGGTCATGGAGGATTAAATAAGCATCTATTTAGAAACAGATGATGTAATGGGGCAAGCAAGTGAGCTCCCTGCCCCTTCCCCCCCTCCTGCCCCCTCCCAATCTGTAGCATCCTGACCCCATTTCAGTAGGCTGTATATGTTTTGGTTCTATGCTTGCTGAAATCTACAAGATTTCTTGGTTCCCTCCATATCCCTTTGTGGGTATTGGGATAGAGGAAACGAATGTGTCCGTTGCTAGGAAGTCCTAGCTGCAGCACTTTTAAAGGAAAGATAACTTTCTCCCACTCTCTCTATTCCTCCACCATCCTGAGCATATTTCTTACAACCCTCCCTCTGGAATTCATTTATCTGTTTTCATTTATCTGTCAAAAAGATCAGATATAGACTGGAATCAAGACTCTGAAGACATATAAGTTTGTCATATCCTCATGATGGGTACCCTTCACCCGAATTCTGTCAGAATTTGCTATTAGCATAATTTTGGGCAATAATAATAGTTGATATTTATAATGTGTTTTGAGGTTTGCAAAGTACTTTTACATAGATCATGGCTCAGATTCTCACAACAGCCTTGTGAGGTAGGTGCTATTGTTTTCTTTGCTTTTCTTTTCTTTTTTTTTTTAACAGTTGAGGAAATGGGCTCAGAGAGATATAAAATTAATGACCTGGGTGAGATTTCAACCCAGGTCTTTTTGACTTTGGAGACAGAATGCTAATTACTAATATTGATCACACTATCTGCCCTTGTAAGTCCCTTCTCCTGCCTGGGCCTCAGCTTCCTGCTCTGTAAAATGAGAGAGTTGACTTAGCTGATCTCCAAGGTCCCTTCCACATCATAATAATAATAGTGTTATAAAGGGCTTTGAAAATATTAGCTAGATCTACCATCTCATATGGGACCTTTAGCAAGTCTCTTCACTTCTCTGGACCTCAGTTTCCTCCTGTATAAAATGGGATTAGATGAGATGTGCTCTGTGGGCCCCTCCTGTTCTAGATCTTGGATGTCTGTTATCATCAGGTCTTGGCCCTCTCCCTGCCCCTTCCCTTTCCTATACTGTTTCTATCATGAATCTTTTCTCACCAAACATGGGTGATTAAATGTAGGTTCCTGTGTTAAAATTTAAAATTTATTTTGTTTATTTATTCATCCTCTGTATTGATATTTAAATATCTGTGTCTATAATGTTGCCCTACCTGCAAAGGACTTTAACTCAAACTGTTATTGTATGCTCTGTGTTCTGAGATCCCTGTAAAATCAACCATTCTCTATAAGAAGGTCCTCCCTAGCTCTGACATTCTTTCTGACCTAAGGGTCCTTTGGATTCTTAAATTTTTATGCTTCATATTCTAAAGTCCTTCAAGCTCTGACATTCTGTTTCTGTTTTTGCTTCCTAATTATATTTTTGTTTGGAAAAATATTAGGCACTTCCCCTGCTCCTGTTCTTTCATTATGTTTCCTACCTGTTGTCTTCCATAGTATCTGGCTTTTAAAATTTTTTAAAGTTTTTTTTTTTTTTTTTGCAAGGCAGTGGGGTTAAGTGACTTGCCCCAAGGTCACACAACTAGGTAATTATTAAGTATCTGAGGCTGGATTTGAACTCAGATACTCCTAACTCCAGGGCCGGTGTTCTACCCACTGTGCCACCTAGCTGCCCCCATAGTATTTGGTTTTACAGTTTTAAGTGGATACATTTTCCTTTTTTCCTCTTAGATTTCAGTTTTAAATCTCTTATAATGAGATCAGCAGGGATGTTTCCATGACTGCTAGCTCTGCCTCCCATCTTTCTGCTCACGATGACATCCTGGAAGGAAAGGGGAATTGGCCTTCTCAGAAGCACAGTACTTTAGTTGGGGCTAGTCCTAATAAGTCAAAAGCATATTTGAATGAGTTTTGAGTGAGTAGACCTTGGAACTGTAGCATTCTTATTGTCACACTTTATGCTGGCTTTTAAAGGCATAATGGAAAAGATTTTTGCACTAAAAAAAGAAAAACTCTCATCATATAGAAATTAATTTATATATATATATATATATATATTTTCCACTAGGTAATGGCAAGAATTACTCTTTTTCTTCTAAGGTCAACGTGGTGAACTTGATATCACAAATACTCTGTGAATCATTTTCAGTATCTTCAGTGAACACTCTATCTTTGACTTTCAATAGAGTAATGAAGACATCAAACATATTTATACAATCTTTCTGAAAATAGTTAAAATTATGATTTAACTTGTAATCTCCCATGATGATGATAAAATAGATGTCAATTTCAATGGGATCAAATGACTTAAGGTAGTAATACTTGATGCCTGACCCAAAAAAGTCAAGATTGATTCTTCACCACAAAGTGATGTGATAATTTTCGTTTTGAGAGCCTGCTATTTGTCATTTAGCAACAGTTTAGTTTCTAATAGAATACTTTGATTTTTCTCGATAAAGACCTCTCTTCTCCCTCCCCCCCCTCCCCCCTTCCCCTCTTTTCTTTCAACAACAAAGGAAATCAGTAATTCGGTGGACAGAGTGATGGATTTGGAGTCAGAGGACTTGCTTCTGAATTCTGGCTCTGTTATTTACTGCCTGAGTGACATTAGGTAACACATTTAACCTTTCTGGGTTAGTTTCCCAGAAGGAGAATGAGGAGATAGACTAGATGTAGTTTCTTCATGTTTTTTGTGTCCTGTACTCCTTGGGCAGTTTGGTTAAAACCTATGGAAACAAAAAAAATAAAACCTATGGAAACCTTTGGAGAATTATGTTTTAAATGAGTAAAATAAAATCTATAGGATTATGAAAAATATCAATTATATTGAAATTATATTGGCCAGTTTTTTAAAAAAGTTCTGACCCCAGGTTTAGAACCCTGCGCCCCCATAAGAGATGGTTGTGGAAGGGCCTTCCATTTCTAGATGCTAATATTTTCTTTTCTTTGTTTTGCAAGGCAATGGGGTTAAGTGACTTGCCCAAGGTCCCATAGCTAAGTGAGTATTAAGTGTCTGAAGCAGGATTTGAACTCAGGTCCTCCTGACTCCGGGGTCAGTGCTCTATTCACTGTGCCACCTAGCTGCCCCTAGATCCTAATATTTTCCAATTTCTGACATTTTCCAACAAGCTCTACTGCTTTTGGACTTATGTGGAACTTTCCACATCTCTCACGTCACACCCCTCCCTCCCCCAATTTCAACTTCCTTTTGTATATTGTGAGGTCATGGACTGTGTTTTTATTTGTATTTGTATCTCCAGCTTCTGGCACAGTCTCTGGCAAAAGCAGATGCCTATAAATGTTTATTGACCAACTGGCATTGGAAAATGGAGCTTGTCCATTAACACTATAGATATATCTCTATAAATCTCTATATCATTAGATAGAAAGATAAATATTGATAAAGTTATACAAATGATTAACTATCTGTTTATTGGACAGGTATTATAATTGGCCAGTTATTGACTCCAAAATTAAAAAGGAGGAGAAGGGACTGAATTTCTTTTGGAAAATCCAGAGTTATTTGATTGACCTCAAGTTTCTCTCTGAAACAAAGACCTATCTTTTTAATATTAGTATTTTCGCAGAAGTGTTATATGACTCTATGTCATGAAATACTGCCATCTCTGAAGAACTAAAATTAAAGACGAACTAAGAGGTAATAGAGAGGTGCATGGTGGGCATGAATAGTCTGAAACATGTTACAAAAAAAGAGTTATACAGGATAAAGGTTATCATCAAAGAACATTATAATGAGGGGCAGCTAGGTGCTGCAGGATAGAGCACTGGCTCCGGAGTCAGGAGGACCTGAGTTCAAATCCAACTTCAGACGCTTAATAATTGCCTAGCTGTGTGACCTTGGGCAAGTCACTCAACCCCATTGCCTTAAATATATAAAATTAAAAAAAATTATAATAAAAGATGGACTGGCCACATGGCAAGAATGAAGGATAACTGGACAATTCACATTTTCCATTGATATCCTCCAATGTCAACAGAACCCAAGGAAGGATCCTACTGCGTTTGCTAGACCTCTCCTTCCAACCCTCCTGTGACAAATTTAGGGAAGGACATGGGCAACAGTTACACAGAATAGGTAAGCCTGGATAGATGGTAATCTTCATTGCCATCGGGAAGCCCACATTGAACAGATCATAGATTCAGTGGGACACTGGAGAGATACGTGGTGTTTAATATTTATAAAGTAAGAAAATGATATAGGGGAAAGATTATTCATTATGGAACCAGGAGAACCAATGAACTGTGACAATTTGGGAAAGTCCCTCCCTTTTTCTGGTCGATCAACTGACGTGTATGTGAACACATAGAAAAAAAAATATATATATATACACACACACACACACACACATACACATATATGTGGCAGGGAACTAGCATTAGCACTTTGGGGGAACAGGGAGGGCTTCATAAGAAAGTGATACTTGAGATGGATCTTCAAGTAAATGAGAGAATTTTATGGAATGGGGTGAAGAAGAGGTGCATTTCAGGTATGGGAGATGACCACCTTTCTCCACTATAAAATGAGGGATATGAGCTAGTTAATCTGTAATGTAACTTCCAACTCTTATATTCTGTATTCTAAGAAAACATCATACTCAAGTGTTCAAAAGATTTGTGATATCTGTAGAGTAGGAAACTCCTTATATGAGAATTCCCTCCATCAAGACAGATCACAGCCTCTATAAGTAAGTACTAAGGACTGACAAATGGCCTGAGATATATAGAAGTAGATCATCTAAAGGCATTGAGATTTTACCTCAAGTCATCCTTGTTCCAAACCGTGCCCTCTATCCACTAGACCACACTGCTTGATCATAGCTCACATTATTCTTTTTTTTGGATAACACATTCAATTGTACCCTAGTTGAGTGGTGAGGGCAGCAAATGATTAACTGGAAGGAGAATGTGAGGAAATTGGGCTTTATTAACCTCATCGTAAAGAAACAGTGAGATAATGAGGTATTATGATAATTGTACCATGTAGCCACTCTGGGTGATGCCTTTATGAGGTACAAATTAGTTGCTTAAGAAAATAGAAAAGAGGGGTAGCTAGGTGGCGCAGTGGATAAAGCACCGGCCCTGGAGTCAGGAGTACCTGGGTTCAAATCCAGTCTCAGACATTTAATAATTACCTAGCTGTGTGGCCTTAGGCAAGCCACGTAACTCCATTTGCCTTGCAAAAACCTAAAAAAAAAGATAGAAAAGAGCTTCCCTTAGTCCAGGAAAAGAAGAACCTTGCTTCTCTTGAGATGAGCATAAGAAGCCATATGGAGCCAAGAAGGAAGCTTCGTGGAATGAAGCAAATGCCACAGAGAAGGGGGGCTGGGACTGTGACTGTAAGGCAGGTGGGACACAAGGTGTCAGGAAAGGAGTTGTCTTGCTGAAACCTTCAGACTACAGTCCCTAAGGGAATAAACCTGTATCTCCTTTCACTACCAGAACTCTTTCAAAAGTCTTTTCATATGAGTATGGGGGAATGTTTGTTTACCTTTCTTTGTTTGAAATGTTTACTTTGTCTTTATAAACTGAGGGAGCTACCTGGAAATTTCTAATTGTAGTTGTACATATTACTGTACTTTTCCAGAATACATATGGGAAGAAGCATGGGAGCAGGAAATATCCCCAGAGAGGAAATAGAAAAATCTAACGCTGAGGGGTTTTGCTGCAAGTGCAGTTTCTTGCTTGAGCTTGGAAATTAACAAAATGATAAGCGAATTACCTATCTTTTGATATTACTTTTCAGTGTGGAAAAGGAGCATTTATCTTAGAAAAAACCCATCTAAGCAATGTATCCATAATAGGACTAGAGGCACTATTCCCTTGAATATTTGCTATCTTTGTGTTCCTTACTTTCCTATCATATAGTGAGTTCCTAGAGTGGAGGGTGGTGTTTCCCTATATCATGTTTAAGCAATATTTGTTTATGTATAATCTTCTCATTAGGAACAAAGCATCAGTCTTCACTCTTATGATAAAACTGAGTGAAGGGGGATCTGGGGGAACAGAGGCAGGAGAGCGTCAAGAGTACCTGTCAACAGAGTAGCTTTGCTTCTTTTATCATATTGAGTCACAATCACTTTCAATCATGTTGGGAGCTTTTAAAAAGTGGAATAATATAGTGGCAGCACTTAGACTCTAAAGGGAAATGAACAATAGTCACATGGTAAATTGCTTCTGTGTGAGGGATCGAGGCATAACATTCAACTTAATCACCTTTAAGAGGTAAGCATTCATTCTTTCAAAGAGAATTGGAAAGGAAAGCTAAAGTACCTGAAACCCCCAAATAATTGGGGTTGAAATCCATTTACTCTTTTTCCCTTCCTCTGAAAAATGATCTTGATTAGGATTTTTTTTTTTTTGGATTTAGTTTTCTATCCTGAAAGGAATGTTCCTTATAGAAGGAGCTTTGAGAAAGTGTGGGTGTTCAGTACAGTGAATAAAAGATAGGCATGTGAGGAGAAAGCTGTGGATTGAGGGTGGATTTTTAAAAGGAAGTGGCTCCCACTCCTGAGGAGTGAGCAAGTAGTTCTTTTGGGGAGACTTATTAACACTTTAGTCTTACTTGGTGGTCGCCTTTTTGAGTATGCTTCCTTCATATCATTGATTGACCCGCTTTGACTGGATCTTGATTTTTTTTTTTTTGCCAGGTTGGGGAGACTATCTGTTTCTTGTCAAACCATATCATTTAGGTGGCTGCCTATTCTTTTTTTTAAAGTTTTAAAAAGATTTTATTTTGAATTTTACAATGTCCCCCCTAATCTTGCTTCCCTCCACCACCCCCACAGAAGGCAGTCTTTACATTGTTTTCATGCTGTTCATTGATCTAAACTGAATATGTTGAGAGAAAAATCACATCCTTAAAGAAGAAACATAAATTATAAGACATTAGCAAGATCAGACAATAAGATACTAGTTTTTTTTTTCTAAATTTAAAGTAATAGTCCTTGGTCTTTGTTCAAATTCCACAATTGTTTCTCTGGATACAGATGGTATTCTCCATGGCA